>NC_142028.1:107557835-107857835 GCF_982192425.1 Myodes glareolus
AGGAAAGAAGGAAGGGAGGGAGGGAGGGAGGGTTAGAGGAAGGGAGGAGGGGAGGGAGGGAGGAAGGGAGGGAGGGAGGAAAGAAGGGAGGGAGGAAGGAGAGGCAGGAAGTTTATCAAAAGAGAGGGGGAAACGAAGTAGGGTAAAGGGGAGAGAAAACTGACCAAATGTGTTGTAGCAATGTATGAAACTGTCAAAGAGTAAAATAAATAAACATTAAATGTGTACTAACACTAGAAAGGAGAAAAGAAATAGTTTCCTCTCCTTCTGTAGTACATTTCAATTGTTTTTATTTACTCCAATCTTCCTTTTCTAAGGCCTGGACCAGTCATGCTTCTGGTAGAAATGGTAAGCAATGAAGGAATGAGGAAATAAAGATATTGTATCTTGCCCCCACCGACATCTCCACTGCGGGTCAATCTGTGGCATTATTCTACCAGTGTAACTGAACTATGTCCCATGGCTCCACACAAATACCATTAGCAAAGTAGGTAGTGCCCCAATAGGAATGGCTATTTAAAACATGCATGAATATCTGAGTAGCAATGCCCACAGGGACTGCTTCCATGTACATAGCCTCATACGGGAAGCAATCTCTAATAACACTCCAGGTATAGCTAGATGAATTAGAAAAGTAAGATTTGGAAAAATAAGAGCCAGAAAGTAAGACACCATGCTCTATGAGATTACAGATTGCCTAGAGAAAAGGGAATGGAGGGATCCAAGCAGTGCGAAAACATGGTGAGAGACTTATGTGGTGAGCTGAGGAATTTCATACACCAGGAAAGCTGTAAGAGGACATGAAATCCCAGAATATTGCTACGCTGAGTAAGTGAACATGAGAATCAGAAAGGTTAATAAAAACTGCTAAGCTACAGAAGATTGGCACGGCATGCAGTTAGAGAAGAGAGTCCTGAAGGTCAACTCTAGACTCTCGCCAAGAGTTCAAGGAAGAGCAAAAGGGGAAAGCACTGAGAAGGTCTACAAGGATACAAGAGACTGGTCAGCAGTAGCCACACAAGAAGAAACAAAGAGAGTCCTGGATCTCAGGCTTTTAACCTGTCTCCAATGAAACAAATAATCTGGGAAAAGATATTTACTAATTTTATTATTTATTTCAAATGTATAAAACATTATTGCCACTGGCATAAATCAACTGAATTGCTAAAGAGCTAAAAATTAGGCAAGCTCGTTAAAGAAAAGGTTCAGGATTAAGCCGTCTGAATGTGGGTGACAGTTATGTGGCTTGATCTGTTTCAGGGGAGGGGGCTGGCACTGGGACCAAGACTTACCCTGGGTGCAAGAACTGGCTTTTTAAAGCCCATTCCCTATGGTGGGATACCTTGCTCAGCCTTGATACAGGGGGAAGGGCTTGGTCCTGCCTCAACGTGGTATGCCATACTTTGTTGACTTCCCAAGGGAAGACTTAGCTCCTCTGAAAATGGATGGGGGGGTGAGAGGGGGAAAGATGGGGGGCAGGAGAAGGGAAGGGAAGAGAAGGGGAACAGGAACTAATATGTAAATTTTTAAAAATGTAAATAAAAACTACTTATCAACAAAAACAGGAAAAAAGATTCAGGAATGAACAGGGACAAAATATAATGACATACGTGTATATATGAAAATGCTGCCTTGGCTGTGGCACATGCCTTAATCCCAGCATTCAGGAGGCAGGGGCAGGTGAATCTCTTGAGTTCAAGACCAGCCTGGTCTACAGAGCAAGTTCTAGGACAGCCAGGACTACACAGAGAAACCATGTCTTCGAAAGAAAAAAAAAAGTAAAAGAGAGAGGAAGAGGAAGGAAGGAAGGAAGGAAGGAAGGAAGGAAGGAAGGAAGGAAGGAAGGAAGGAAGGAAGGAAAAGAAAGAGCCATTATGAAACATTGTATGCCAGCAAAATAGCTAAAAGTTTTTTAAAAAAAAATTTAAAAACTTAGTTCATCTTACTTAGCACATGACAAATCCCACACTCCTGCACAGCACACAACTGCACGTCTGAGTTAGGCTTACTCTATAAATAATGAAACTAAACCCAAGTCCTTCGGCTGGGCTCACCTATCTTATTATGCAGCCTTCCCATCTGAAGTATTCCTAGACTTTCCCCTCAAGTCACAAGCCTTCCCCTGTGAAGCCGTCCTCCAGCTAACAAAAATGGAGAGCTTGGTCCTTCCTTTACATGAGCCTGACTGCTGCATGGTTTCAAATGTTCTCCAGCTCCCTCCCATCTCCGCTCCACCATCAGAACATCTTCACGGCCCATTTCAGCCGTCTCTTCTGACATGTTTTGCTATCACTACCATCCATACTGGTCTAGACTTTCCCTGAGCTTAAAGAGCACTCAGGCACTCAGTCGCCACACTGTCACCACTGACTCCGTGTGTCTGTGTCTCCTCGTCCCCAGGACTATGACTGACTATTCCCAGAGGACAAGAATCACTTACTATGCAGTCTGTCACAGTGCACTATACTCTGCAGGTAGCTAACAAACACCAAGTGACTTAAGTAACTCTTTATAATAAATATCCATCCCTGGGCTTAGCACAGTTTTGTCCAGAACAGCAACTGAATAAAGGCCTAATTGATGAAAAAAGCTTTACAATGTAAAGAACAGGGAAGAAAAATCTAGTAAAAATAAGGTAATTTCCACATATATTTTAGAACTTACAAGTCAAAATTCTATTTTAAATCGATTCTGACTTTCCGTGGGGACTCTCAGAGATATACATTATTTACTACGAAGTTCTCTTGAAGAACAAAGCCTGTTTGATGGTCAGGCTAGAATCAGCTGTACAGCAAATCTTCCCTTAACAAAAAGCCGGTGTTCTCCACCCAAGGATATTAAAGGCCAATATTTTTAAAACAAACATAACACACATCAATTTCATATGGGGCAAAAGCATTACTCATACTGAAATAACCTACTCTTCCTTAGGGTGTTTAATTTAAAATAATAATAATAATAATAACAGTATCTCAAAGTCTTCCAGAAAACCATTCTTATCTTGAACTTTTAATAACTCAAGATAGAGGATGCATAGCTTTTACCCAAACATCTTTAACATAATAAAACTATTATGTAACTTGACTATTTTTCCTTTTCTCACTGGAAAATTCAAAAGTCTGTCCAAAATCTGGAAAAAGGACACCTTCCCTGTGGGAATGTACCTCCTGAAACATGGGCTTTCAGGGCTGCCTGCTTAGCTTTTATAACCCTGCCAGCTTTGAATGCTGGGCCAGAAGTCCGGGAAACAGACTGGTCTTAATAAGGTTATGCTGTTCCTTATGATAGCACAAATCACAAACTAGCTTCAGATACCAAGGACTTCAGTCAGAACATCTTGTATAAATTACTTACCTTGCCTTTTATGCAATGACAATACTGAAAAAATGGCAAACACAAACGCATGATATACATACAGCTCTTCTAAAATAAAGTGTCTTGTGGAGACTGATCTCTCTCTCATACAGCGATGTTGGGGTTGAAATGGTACAGCCACTTTCAATGACAGTTTGGCTGTTATTCAACAAGCTAAACAGAATTACTGAATGATTTAGCAATTCAATTATCTGTATCAAAATCACACTATATGTTTGCATGTATATACATAATCCCTCAAACTCCATAAGGATTAATAATTTAACTAATAATTAAAAATATTATCATTACATAATTTAGCATGTCAAACATATGTGACAAGAAAGGAAATATGCTTAAGTTTATGCTTTTATTTCCCATGCAATACAAATTAGAGAAGTCCCTTTAGCTTAACCAGATCTTCCTGGGGTGGGGGAGTGCGTGTGTGCGTGTGTGTGTGTGTGTGTGTGTCAGACATTCTCCTTTTCATTGGACAGAGTCAGTGTATTGATACAAAATATGCTTGGTTTGTTGAAGTTTTATTAAAAGATAAACAGTATTCAAAAAGTCAGCAGTACTCCCTCTCAGTTCTAACCGATTCCACTCCTCCCGTCAGACCTACAGATGGGAATGGCTCGGCTCTCTCCTCTATGAAGAGGAGACTCCTCTCCTTCTCCAACTCTGGCTTCTTCTTACAAATTAGCAGCATTCCTTGGGTAATTAACATATTTAATAAACCTTATACTATACAATTGTTCAGGTGCCTCTCCAAATAAACTTTCTGTTTGTTAAAAACGAGCTGTGCACTATACCTTTCTGTTTGGGGCCTCCACAGCAAACACGGTGTCCCATATGTATAGCATATAATGCAAAAAGTACTTTTTATCATTTTTAACTAAATTATATTAAACTACATTGATTTTTTTACCTACAACAGTAACTTTAAAATATAATGCATTATCCTAAGTCTTTTATTTTTTAGGAAAATGAACTAAGAAAAACTACCACTAGTGTGGGAAGGTAACAAAGTGGATTATTTTAACTTCTTCATATATTATCATGCTTGATTATTAGCTGCCAAAAATCATGCAGTGATGTGAATCAGAGAATAAGAACTGGTATTTCATTAGATAGATTTTTTCAGACATTGTTTTACATATAAAACTCCCATGTATTTCTAAAAGAAACCATGCTACAGGATACTATAAAAAGGACTAGAAGCTAAGAATGACAATGCATTAAACCAGTCCATACGTCTCACCTTATACCTTATTTCTAAATGCCTTGTCCTCAATTATTTACGTTGGTTACCTACATTTTAATCCTGTTCCCAGAACTTCCTTCCTACACAAATAAAGTACTAACAGCTTTCCGAACTGTTTCCTCATGTGAGATAGCAATGATGCTTAAATGGCCCACCTATCTCATATGGTTGTGGTTCTCTGGAGAAGGAAGCTTGCAAAGGCATGTAAAAGCACTAAAAACAAGTCTAACAAGTATTATATAAATTCATCAGCATTATCATTAATGAAAACAATTATGCTGAAAAGACTTTCAAGCATCCATCAGTGGTACCCATTCATGACTCAGTCCCTCCACAAGCATGAACACAGCGCATCATGCTATCACATACACCTTCAGGAACATCCCCCCAACCATACCAATAAACTCTGTCTGTGTATGCCTGCATGTCAGAAGAGGGCATCAGATCCTATTATAGACGTTTGTAAGTGCCCTGGTGGTACCTGGGAATTGAACTCAGGACCCCAAGGAAGAGAGTTCCCAGTGCCCTTAACTGCCAAGCCATCTCTTCAACTTTCCGACATTGCATTTTCCCCCTCTCTTGCTATTGAATTCATTTTAGAAACTTAGTCATAAAAGGATTGTTAGATACTAAAATATTTTTCTCTATAATTCTAAAAAATATTCAAAGATGAAGCAGAACTCGTACATTAAAAATACACATAAGTAAATAAGTAAATTTAAAGTGCAACGTAGAATCACAAACCCCAATTTCTTTCACTATTTACTCCATTTTATTTTTAATATTTTATTTATTTTGTATGTATGGGTGGGTGGGTGGTGCACGTGTGTGTGTGTACGTAGGTAGGTAGGTAAGTAGGTAGGTAGGTAGATAGGTAGGTAGGTAGGTGGATCAAAAGGGATCTGGGGATCCAGCTCAGGTTATCAGGCTTGGCAGCAGGCATGCATTTTTACCCACTGAGTCATCTCACCAGCCCCATTTCTTTCTCCATTTTAAAGTCACGTGAGTTTACAGAAATGTCAAAGCTTACCTCTGAAATAAACATTGCATCAAGTGTTACCATGGCTCAATGGAGAATGAAAAATCTTTATTTCTAGAATGAACTTCTTGGTCCACCAAATTATTTTCAGATAAAAAGGAAAAAAGAACATAAATACTAAGATTACAAAGTAAAGTTAGTCCATGGATGGAGTTACCCAGATCATTCAGCAGAACAGACACTTAAGATGCATTGTGGGATGCTTCACATATATTTAAACTCAAGAACTCGCCTACCATCAGCTAGCATAAATCACCTAAAACTAAAAATATGCTAGAATATCAAAACTGGTTTTATTTTTTAAACCAGCTCTACAGGTTTCATTTATCTAACAATATTTATAATCACTATCACTTTCTTCAAATAAAAACAACTGAAATTACAACATCATTTATTTACTAACCACTCATTTACAAAATCCAGACACTAAACAAATCCATAAATAAGTATTTTGCTTCCCACAAATACCCTCTACTAATGATTATTTCCATCTGACATCACCAGTCCCTACCACCCACAATCCTAGGCAATGGCTATGCTCACCCATGTTCTTATGAACATAATCTTGAAAAATTAATTAAGTGATATCAAATAAAAATATCTTATTCACATTTAGCTCTTAAGATAACCAACTCCATACAATTGATTCTAACAAAATTCATAGATCAGGTAACATGTATCATAACAGTTCTGAATTCAATATGAAGCCAAAATGAATTACCCCTGCATACCCAATTATAGTTGATGAAGATGCAAACATGAACATAATATAGACCATATGCTAATATATAATACTAAGTTATTTTTATAAACAATGAAATAGAGTTTTAATTTACAGACGTATGCACCAAACCTAAGTGTAACAAATTCTTTTATAGAAAAGTCTTCAAGACTTCTCCTAAAAACTGTTTGCTATCATCAGCATTTGTGATGATATAAGCCGTCACTTCCAAAAGTAAACTGTAAGCCTGGGAGATGGCTCAGTAAGTGAGGGCACCTGTCACCAAGCCTGACAACTGGAGTTCAATCCCTGGGACCCACGTAGTGGAAAGAGAGAACCAACTCTTGCAATTTGTTCTCTGACTTCAATACTCTGTGGACAATACACACACACACACACACACACACCCCAAATAAATAAATATTTAATTTAATTTTTAAGTGATTTGCTATGCCATCCTACACATATGGAATCAAGTGAGTTTAAGAAACTGCTAGCAAATGGGAGGGAGGAGGTGGAAATTTTTAAAAAAATAAATAATAAAAAAAAGAAACTGCTAGCTATTGGAACTAAATTAATGTGGCATAGAAAACAGGAAGTTGGTTAAATAAAGCACAGAATATGTAAATATAGTAATCTGAGACCTTGCAAAGGTGCAAAAGCAATTCAATATAGAAAGTGTAGTCTTTATTGGCCATATAAGGTTGCCTGACTTCAATTGCAGCATTTGGGAGGCAGAGGCAAGAAGATTTCTGCGAATTCAAGCCAACCTGGTCTTCATAGGGAATTCCAGGCAGCTCACTGTCAGACCTGGAGCGCATGGTGGGGGTATTGTCTACAAAAATTAGCTCAAATTTTACATAGACCTACTTACAAAACTTAGAAGGCAAAGTGACTAAAAGGAAAAACTAAGAGAAAATTCTGATTATGCGCTTTAAGAATTTTTATCCAGAATACCAAAACCAACCTATAAGACAAAATATTAAAAATGGAAACGTTATCAAACACAAATGCCTCTGGGGTATAGCTCAACTGGTAGACTAGTACTCAGCTGGGATGTGTAAGATGCGTTTAATATCTAACACTATGAGAAAAAAATTTAAATCTTCTGTAAATTAGGTGTTGCTAATGGGACAGGAGAAATATTTGTAAATATGTATCTGACAAATGAAAAATTTTAAATGTGTCAAAAGCTTCAGAAATACATGCTAAGAAAAGAACCCAAGCCAAGTATGTGACTCAGGATCTCAGCTCTTGGAACAGTAAGACAAGAGGGTTGCCATGAGTTCAGGATCAGCCTAGGACACATTGTAAGTTCAAGGTCAGCATGGACTGTAAGGAAACCTTGTCGCAGTATAAAGTAAATAAAATAAGTCAGGAGTAGTAATAGCATGTGCTTTTAATCCTAGCATTTGGGAGGCAGCAGGAGGAGGATCTCTGTGAGTTGGAGGCCAGCCTGGTCTACAGAGTGAGTTCCAGGACAGCATGAGCTAAATAGTAAGACATGTCTTGAAAATAAATAAATACTGGACAAAAGATGTGCACAGGTCTGGGGATACTGTATAGTCACAAAATGAAATAGGAACTGTATAGTCACAAAATGAAATAGCACCCCAGAATGAAAAGTGATTAACTGATGATATGCATAAGACATGGAGGTGTGTCTTCTTAAGTGAAAGGTGTAGCCTGGATTCTGTATACCTCATTGGTGCATTGCATGGCACCATGGCAAGGGCATGACTATATAAATGGCCATCAAGTCTGTGCCTCCTGTGTGTCCTAAGTATGCCCAACTCCTAAGACTATACAGTGAAGCAAGAAAATACTGTCATAAATTACATAAGAACAATAAATGTAGGGGAAAATGAACCTGAGCTCCTATTGGGCAGCACACAGATGTTAATTATGACTAACCATACAGACATAAGAACTAAAACCATGAAATTTCTAGAAAATTATAATAAGGGCTTATTATCTTCACTACCTTGGGGTAATGGAAGATTATTATAACAAAAACAAAAAACCAAAACAGGAAAAAAATGTTTGGTTTCTGTAAGAACATAAAGTGATATTACCATTATGAAAAAAATCCTCATACAGTTTCTTCATACAACTTAGTATGACCTGACAACTGCACTCTTTGTAGGCAGCCAATAAAAATGAAACCATACATTCACAAAACACTTGTACAATAGTTTTTACATAAAGCTCATTTATAATAGCCCCAAACTGGAAATAAACCAAATATCCACCTACCCATCAATCAAATTGTGATGTGGCTATAAAATGGAATACTATTAAAGCATAAAAATAACAAACTATTGATAGATAACAACATAACTAATACTATATTCGACATCAACAGTGCATGAAATAAGTCAACTCCCAATGAATAAATACTGAATGATTCCATTTATAAAAAATTCAAAACCTTGTCTCACTGATAAGTAATGAGAAACAGGAGAACAAAAACTGCCCATGAAAAGTGAAAATTGACTGGCAGAGGATACAGAATATTCTGACAATGGAAATGTTTGAAGCCTTGACAGAGTAAGATTATATGAGTGTTTACACAAACCAAAACACCAAATGGCCATGCTGAGAGGCACACACTTATAATACCAGCACTAGGAAGGCTGATACAGGAAGATTGTGAATCTGTGATACATAAAGACAGTCTGTCTCAGGGGGGGGAATCAAGCTATATACTTATAAGTACCCTATACTGAACTGAACCTTTTGTATATACATACAAAATACCTGAATAAAATGAACAAATGGCTGTTTTCAGGAAATATGTTTATTGACCAATTCAAATACACACAGAAATGTTGGACCTCACATAGGGCTATAATTTTCTGTTCTTAATCAAAGCTTAGACCTCGGAATTTACAACTGTAACTCTGCCTCTCATCTTAGGAGATATGAGATTCTCACCATTATGACACCATTGCTGAGGAAGCATAGGGCAGGAAAGCTTTACTCTGGCCCGTGAGCCTTGGGCACTGTCACTAATGAACAACAACTCCATGATATGCAGCAGGAAGAGGGCAGAAACAGAGAATGGGAGGGGCCCAGACATCTTCCTAGGGATACCCCAAGCAAGCTACTTCCTACCACCTGGATCAGCCTCCTATTGTTTGTCACCTGCCAATAATGTCATCATATCCAATAGAAATTGCATCTGCTAGGTCAGAATGCAAGGGACTCTAGCACTTCCCCAAAGCCTACCAACTTGCAAGTAAACTCCCAATTTATGAGCTCATAAAAAAAAATTCACATTCGACCCCTAAGTCAGTCTAATATATTTTAACCACATATGAATTTAAGTGATAGTTCAAATGAATGAAGCCCCCAAAGTGGAATTAACTGCATAAAAGAATATTTACACTGGCAATATGTTACCAGACCTCCTAATGCTTTATTGAAAAATTAATAAAAGATTTCATCATTTAACTGAAAATATCAGGGTTTTAAAGAACAAAAAAAAATTATCTTCAAACTCAAGTAAAGACGATCCTTGTGACACAAACAGAAACAGACAAGGTATTTTGTCATATCAATGAAACAGATAACATACCTAACGTTATATAAGAACTAGAATTATAGTTGCAGGTCCTATTGCAAAATAACTGTGACATATATTTTATCTTCTATGCTAAGTTTAATTGGGAACATAAGATTTAGGTAGTTAAACATATTCTCTCCATACGAATTATTGCCATTTATATACTGCAACTATCATCCCTGCCTATAACAAGCAGCATAATGATTAAGGAGTGTTTGCATGAACATAAACAGGTTCTATGAGATCTTCAGAAAGGTTATAAATGATGCAAAAAAAAAAAAACATTTGAAGCACGGTGGTGCACACCTTTAATCCCAGCACGTAGGAGGCAGAGGTAAACAGATCTCTGAATTTCAGGCTGGCCAGGGCTATATAATGAGACTCTGTCTAAAAAATGGGGTGGGGAGGATGGTTAAACAGAGCAACTACTTTTTATAATACTTTTATTAATTCTTTGCAAATTTCCAAGAGTGTGTCAGTCAGATGCACCTGGCTCCTCCCATATATTATCCAGCTCTCCGTAGACTAGCGTACCTGTGCCCTCCTCTGCACCTCCAGGAGAAGTTCAGAATACTGGAATTCCAGTTCCTTCTTTTGTTTGTGCCAACAGCTCTCCTGGGCCTTGATCTGCTCTGCCACTTTGTTGAAGGTGTCTTCCTGGGTCTGCTGAAGCTCTCTCATTGTATCAGACTTGTTTTTACAAATATACTCCAGATGACTTATCTATAAATGGAAAAGAAATACAGATTGAGACATGGCATCACATCTGTGGATCAAGAAAACACCTATATTCTCCACTACATAGAATATTTACGTATAAATATTTTAAGTTAAAGATGTTAATAAAGTAAGAACCATAAATTATAGGGGGGGGGGGGCAAATCAGACAGTTTAGAAAAAAAACTGGTATCATTTTCATACCTAAAGAATGAATTCTTATTTTTCCTCTTTCTAATACTGAGATGTCTTCAGTAAGAAAGAAAATATTTAAATGGGATTTACAAATGAGCAAACATCTTACATATAACCATTACTCCCAGCTTTCTTCTAAAATGCATGTGCATGTCAGCTGGTGTTTTGAAGCTATGAATGTCTATTAAAAACATCATCCCAGAGGCAAAGCACATATTTAATTATCAGTCTGTTTTAAGCAATGGTACTGACTCACAATCACAGACAGCATCTGTTCCTCAGTTTAGTCTCACATTTCCTAGCCCCACTTCACAATGCCTTTGGTTGTACTGTTAATACTCAAGATAAAATGTTCAAGAACACAAGACCTCACCCCTGAAGCTGAGCCATTTCATTAGCACAATATATATTTTTTAAACTCACAGAATTGTTTCTTCTCTTCTCGTCCTTTACCAGCGAACGTCATTGTACCTGAGACCTAAACATTGCACCACAGTTTGTCATAAACACAAACTGTGTTTGTGTTCAACAGGACCAGGGTAAGTAATGGTCCCTTAAATGGCAACGTGCATGACCTACTACACCTCTTAACTTTCTACAGCAAGAGCAGGGATATTTTCTGTTTGGAAAAGACTGAATTCTTAGGTTTATAGAATGGTAAAGTGACCACAGAGTCTACTATTTTAATTATAAAATATACATTTCCCGTTCTAAAATATGGATTGTTTTCTCAGTTTGTGACATTTGAAGAAACGAGTCAAAATATAATTTAAATTTTCTAAGTACTTTTAAAACAATACTTTATATTTCCTAAGCAAAGACTTTAAAGATGATGTTTTTTAATAACTACATCCTGTTTCTATCTTATGCTAACATAAAGAGTTGGTTTATTAATGTAAATGACTAAGTTCTTTGAATTGCTTCATCAGTAAGATTAATTTATTTTCTCTTAATTAGGTCCCTGTGGCTAACACCGGCTAGTAGTATTAGCATGTCCTGCACAGAGAGTGGGGCTTAGAGACTTCATACAGACTTCAGTCACATTTACATGCCCACAGCAATGGCATCAAACTGAGTTGTAGACAAGCCATAATTAATGGTACTGAATTATTAACATTCAAATTCTTTTTGAAATAAGATGAATGTCAGCCTCTCTTAATGATACTGTGATGTGGACAAATGTCACTGAATTTAATAGAGGTATCTGGTGCCTGAGGACAGCTACCTTCTCATTAGCCCTGTTGAGGTCTGCAATGAGGGCATCAACATTCTCCTGCAAGACTGCACAGAGCTCAGACCAAGAGAATTTATCCAGCATGCCTTCTGGTTGCTTTATGAGCACACAGCCTGCTACCAAGTGCTGATACAAGGTGTGAAGGAAGGTTAGTTTCTCCTGCAAGAAAAAAAGGACTCGTTAACTCCTGAATATAAACACTGTAGGAAGTAAAATACACAATACAAATAATAAAGCATTTTTCATCATCTAGAAGGAAAATACTCCAGCTATTTTCCGCTCTACTCACTTAGATGGCCTTTTTCTCACATTCAGAACCAAGCATTAGATGAAATACTAATGTCCACTATAAATTGCTTAGACTTCTCAGACACTCAAAACACAACTGTAATTAGATGCCAGGACACAAGGTCTGGGATCCAGCTTGTTACTGCTGGGATGTGAGCACCTGTTTAGGTCTAAGTTTTAAAATCCATAACACAAGGTATCTGGGTTAATTTTTTTACAAGAATCTTTAATTTGAAGTCAATAGAGTAATTTTATCATTTCCTACTTATATAAAACTTATCATTTCCTACTTATAAAACAGATGTTAAGTCATAAAATGGCACTGAAATAAGAGTGTTGTTCTACACTACTGAAAGGCACACTGTATCAGTATTTGTCCACTTGTCTACAATCATGCAGCTTCCCTCCTTCCCTAGAGAGTCAACTCTACTCACCACTTATAGGAAATCTATCCCGACCCCCTTAGGCCAAGCACACAGTGATATGAAAGATATGGAAGAAGGGCTCATTTGTTTTCCCCACTCAGAGGTTTATATTGTATTCAGCACACTAGGCATCTGTGGATGTTTACGTATTACAAAGTTGCAGAGCAATTTAAAGTGGACAGGCTGACTAAGACACACTTTCAAAACTGCCCAATTAGAAATACATTTGAAAAACCTTTTAAAAGCATATTGTCATTACAATCACTAACTATCCTCTGCTGAATGGCCTAGAGATATTTACTCTGCTCTAGAATCCAGTGTAACCCTTACTCCTCATGAGCACAATTGGAGGATTTAGTTACTAAGATGACACAGACCTCTTCATCTCAAAACCTGAAACCCAAAAGATGAAGTAATTGTAAAGCTGCAAAAAGTACATTTTATTAGACAGAATCAGTTCCCTCAAAATATCTTAATACATCGGGAGAACAAAAAAAAAAAACTTAAAAGAAGAAAAATTGGGAAAAAATGGAAATTAAAACGTATACTTTTTTAAAAAACTAAATCTAGTATATGATAGATTTTGTTTTGTTATTGGAAATTGCAGCAATTGCTTTCCTGACCATTTCAAAGAAAATGACAGTAATTCACGTGTATACTGCCTCATTTTCCCAAATACAGAAACTTAAAAATAAAAATTTTAAAGTAAATGAATATAGTTATACCAGAACTGGACCAATAAATAAAAAACTGCTGGGTGTGGTGGCTCATGCCTTTTATCCCAGCACTTGGGAGGCAGAGGCAGGAAGCTCTCTGTGACTTTGAGGCCAGCAGGTCTACACAATGAATTCCAGGACAGCCAGGGTTCTGTAGAGAGAAACCCTGTCTCAAAGAAAAAAAGAAAGAAAGAAAAAGGACAAACTGCTGCTACAAACGTACTGTTCATTGTTCATTTAAAAGTAGTTAAAAATAACTGCTGTACTTTAAAGTGGTTTGAAGTGTATAAAATTCTGATTGAGTATAATCATACAAGTGTAATATTCAGGCACATTTTCCTAAGATTTCAGCTCTGCTCACAGAAGCAGGACAACTCATTGTGTCATCCCAAAGTCCTTTTGGCTCGGGCTGTGACAAAGCAGGGAAGGAAGTCATCCACTTGGTGTGAAAAGATCATCACAAGATGGAAAGTCAATTCACACATGTTAAACCCAACCACAGCACTCTAGACACTGACGTCATAATGCAGTCTGGCTTCTGGTTTCCTTTACTTTAACCATTATCTGCTGTGTAGGACAATTCCAATCCCTTCATGTGGACACGATTGAAATCCCAGACTATAAGCGTAGAAAGAATGTTTCCTTTTTACTCTCTTGGCATTGGAGTTTGTATTTGTTGAAATAATTAATACAATATGCAGGAATTTAGATAAACAAATCTATCAACTACAAGAGCTCTATATCTCAGAAGTAAAAGAAAATTATAGACAAAACTGGTTTATACAGAATATGAAAATTTTGTCATGACATTTTAAGAATGAATCATGAATAAGACTTGAGAGACAGTTCAGCAATGAAGAGCACTGACTGCTCTTGCAGAGGATCAATGTCCAAGTCCCAGCACCCACATGGTGGCTCACAAATGTCTCTAACTCCAGGTCCAGGAGCTTCAGTATCCTCTTCTGGCCTCTATGGGCACCAGGCATTCGTGAGGAACACAGGCATACGTGCAGGCAAAGCATCCATAGGCATAAAATAAAAACAAATAAATCTCAAAATAATTTTAATAAGTTACTAATAATTATAAATGGATAGATAACTATTCAGAGCATCCAACTTACAGTTTTAATTTTGTGAAATTTTTCTTTTTCTCAGTTTTTATTAGTATATCATAATTTTAAAGAATAAGGAGATAGTATGGAGTTGTTATTCCTGTTTTACAATTAAGGAAATTGAAATGTGGGGTGACAAAACCTACATGACTTGTCCCCAGGAAGACTCTGTGTAAACAGAAAAAACAGAATCCAAGTCCAAATCTATTTGGTTACAAAAAAAAAATTCTTTCCATCAATACACTATAGAATTCCTCTAATAAAAAATAATGTTGTTATTGGCAAAAAAGGCCAACCTTGACAAGACAGTAAGAAACATGGCAGTCTGAGATAGGACAGATCCAAGCAGAGGAAGAAAGTTGATGTCCACGTGACAGAAGGGTTGAACTAGGTTACCTCTTTTTTTTTTCCCCACAAATTAGGACAAGGAAGAGGAACCGAGGAAGTGATTTTGCAGCTGTGAAGAACATTTCAAAGTGTGACACTCAGAACATTTTTTAAATTAAGTCAAATATGAGTAACACCAGTCACTGGTGCATGCCAATATACAGGGCTACAGTCAGTGAAAGGCCTTCCTGCCCCCCTGCTGTCTGGGTGATACCTCAGTGTCCTTACGAAAGGCCTGGGAGAGTTTCTGCAGCTCGTTCTCACACTGGGCCGCCCGCACCTTCTCCTTCTCCCAGCAGTGCAGCACGTTCTGCAGCTCCACCTTCAGTGTGCTTATGAGGGCCTCTCGGTCTGCACACTTGGTGCGCAAATGGCTGAGCTCCTTGTGGACCTCAGTCAGCTTCTCCTGAAGTTCCTGTCAGAAATACCACATAAAGAGACTGTAGGAATGGCAGAAGTGATAGAAACCTTCAAAACATTAGTATAAAACAATCACCATTTGCTTATGATGCTAAACATTCAGTACTTTACTGAATTTATTTTCTAAGTAGAATGTTTTCATCCAAAAATTAGAAAATTTGTAGTGTTCCAGCATATAAATTTTATTAAAACTGCTTATTCAAAAAAAAATTATTTAAAAGAAGTTTTCTCTTTAGCTTGTTATTTTAAAAAGTTAATTTTTAAAAAACAATTTTAATAACACTTAAGCAACATGAAAAACCATAAATCTTTTTATATTTACTATAAGGACATTTACTCTCCAATGGCATTCCAAAGACTAATAGAAATTTCAAGAATGAGATGTAAAATTCTAAGCTATGCTATCAAATGGCCTCCATTACAGATTCAGTTTCAACAGCAACACTATAAAACTCCAACGAATAATGAGAAACTCACATTCTGCAGCATTGTAGCTAAAACTAACACAGAAAATAAAATCAACTATTTGCTTGAATCTTAGCCAACTGGGCCTCACCCGTTAGCCAGACATTATGTGCTAAGAACAATGGATCCACCCAAAAGTGACCAAACTGACTCTACAGACAGATATGCTCATGCAAAATGTGTTTATCTAAAGCAGGACACTACGTCTCAAAGCATTTTAGTCTGTAATATTATAATTATATCAGAGAAATGAATTGTTCCTCTAACCAAAGCAGTTTGATCAACAAAAAAATTTAATGTTCAAATTTCAAAAATATCTTAAAAAAGGAAGCTTTATTTTCAGGTATGTCTAAAATAATCCCTTCATAATATATTTGTCTCTTAACAAGGGAAAAAGTTAACTTAAATTGCAATACCTTTATATTTTTAGTGTGAAACTCAATCTTTTGTTTGGTGGAATCAAGCTCATTGGATGTCTTTTCCTTGGCATCATTTATGTTGCTTAGCTGATGAAAGAAAAACAGCTTTTTGACATTTCTTCAAGAAGGAGTGACCCAAAAGCTAACTTTCAAATGCTCGCTATGCAATGACTTAGGCATAAATATGTCCACAGTGACTGAGTCTTAGGTGCAGCACTTCCTTTGGCTAAAGGCTATACAGCTTCTGTCACAGGCTCACCTGGCTGAAAAGAAAGCATTCAGCCTTAAAACGCCAGGGATGGTCTTATTGTGCTTGCTATCTAAATACAGAATTCATTCTTACTGTAAACATAACTTTATTCTCAAAATCCTACTGGACCAAATGCCAGAAGCAGTGGCATCTATAAGGAAAGACGAGAGAGCAAGCAGGAGACTGTTTTGCTTTACATCAAGAGGGTACTCGCTGGTCGCTCACTCCGTATGACAGCTTCGGGCCGGCACAGGCAGTCCTACTGGGAAGGCTGTGGCAGGTCATCAGTTGGTCCTGCACTCCCTGTGATTCATTGCCTTTGACAGTTCATTCTTCTTTCTGTCAGGCTGCTCTCTTTGCTTTCTTTGTGGCCACCTCCTTGGTCTCCCCACTGCTGTCTCTGGCACTGGTTCACAACAAAGCACATTACAAAGCCAAAGCCTGCTGAGTCGGCTTTGCAACTGTGCTGAGGATCATGTGACATTCATCCTCCCAAATAACAATTCGCTGTGGGTAATATGTTCCTAGTTACCCGGCAGCTTCCAGGCCTAGGCCTCAGAAGAACTTCAAAACTACTAACAATCCAAGTTGTCTTGTCTCTCCAGGAAAGACTTAGTAATGTCTGATCTTCAAAGATTTAATTATTTTAATGGTCACTTTTCCTTCTAAACAATTATAGAAAGTGTTTAAAGAACAGACTTATCCTTTGTCCACCCTGCATACCCAAAATAAGCCTCTACCAATATAGTACACAAAGTGAATTTGCAGGTTTTGAATAACATAAAACAAAGAGATAAACTCTAAGCCGTGTGACTTGTCTATGGCTGCACAAAAATCTGTTGTTTTGCTAACTAATATAATTACTATGTATGCTAATTTGACAAGACATAACAAGACAAACTCTTCAATTTTTAAAGCATGAATTCATAAAATATTTTAATACCCAAGAAAATTATGAACTCACACATTAGATAATACAAATGAGGTGACAAACAGAAGCATGAGCCTTTTAATCTGCAAATTAAAAGATTCCAGTCTACATCAAACAGACACTTGTTTTTAAAAACTTCTAACAACACTTAACTCCCTTTAGAGCACAAAAATTAATTTCCCTTTTTTACTAAGTTTGGTACTGAAGACATGGCTCAGTGGTTAAGAGCACCGGCTGCTCTCCCAAAGGATCCGGGTTCAATTCCCAGCACCTACATGGCAGCTCACAGCTGTGCGTAACTTCACTTCCAGGGGATCCTACACCATCATAAAGACATCCATGCAGGCAAAGCAGCAATACACATAAAAATTAAAATGAAAAGATTTCCGTGGTTTACAAACACTTAAAAATCTTGATTAAACCTAAATTCCTACTAGTTACCCTCAGATCATAAACATGCTGACATTTAAATAGAGTACATTTCACTTAAATTACTTGCACAAATATGTCGCACAGGCCAGGAAGTGGCAGGGCCCTCTCACTGTGACTGAAGAATGATAAAATGGGAGTGAGAGTCTACTTTAGGCCACACTTGAAGCAAGAACAGTGACAAGCGGTTTATTATTTCTGTATCTGTGAAGCTGTCAATTCCACAGCCCCAATCTCTTTGACCTTTGTAACAAGCAGAGGCTGCGCACTGGTGCTGCCCGAAGGCCGTGTGTGGAGCCAAACAGTCCACGTGTTACCTCATTAGACGCTTCTTCCAGCTTGTTCTGGTAATCTGTCAAGGTCCGCCTCAAAGTCTCAAGGACAACAGAGAAGCTGGGAGGCTTATCTTTGTCCTTGTGGATGCCTGGAGAAAAATGTAGGATGAAAACACACCCTTAAAGTCACATAGGCACAAAAGCTAAGCAAACAGTAACAGAGATATTACAATTAGTAAGAAAGCCAAAAAGACATTAAACATTGAACAGAAATTTATTCTCCAAGTACATGGCTATACAGCCAAATACTGACACTGTTTCTAAATAAATTGTCAAATTAAATCTTATGATCTATTAAATTCAAATTTATTTCTACCTTATTAAGACACTTATCTTCTCCTGTATCTCCTAAGCAAAATCAGGGTTTACATGTATCCAACAATTAAATCATCTATATTGGCATTGTTTAAAGGAATTACATATATTTTCTTTCATGTTTCTGTTCAGTCGGGCATTTTATAAGCTATTTTGCTTAAACAATAACTTTTGAACCAAGAATAGATCATTTTCTATTATGCTTAGAAATACTCTTTAGTACCTACAATTTTCAAATTGAAATTCAAAGTAAACAGTAAAAATGTTACTAACCACATAGCCTACACCATGTTTTGAATAAAACATGATGGTTGATATTCATTATAAAAACATGACTATTTCCATATTATACCCTCAAACTCCTTTAATGTAGTTGTGACATAAGTTATATTAGTGGGACCAATCAAGGTTACATGGTCAAGTGTATTTCCAAATATGATGCCAAAAGAACGAAAAGGTGAGCTTCAAATACTGCATTAAGTTGATTTTTATCTACCATTCTTTAAATTTTAAAAAACAAATATGAAATTTAGTTTGAAAATATTCATGCAAGAAGTATTTTTCAAGTCCTCTTATAATTTTTCTCCATTATATTTTATAATACAAATATTTCACTATATAAAAAACATTTTCACTAAAGAACAATTTTTAAAGAAGCATTTGTGATCTGAACATGTCTTTAATTGTAGCACTCAGGAGACAGGTAGACAGATTTCTTTGAGTTGCAGGCCAGTCCAGTCTACAAAGTGAGTTCTAGGCTAGACAGGACTAAATAGAAGCCTTGTCTCTAAAAGCAAAAAATAAATAAAAGAAGCATTTAAAATTCATGTTTTATGGTTCATTTATTCACACAAGTAATTAACTAGATTCCCAATGGGTGTTAGTCTGGGGCATTGGACATGCAGAAGAGGGTAGTAAGGTTAGTGCAGCGTCTGCTCACACGGTATGTACAGCGCAATAAGAGGGAGAGGGGGCGAATACACAACAATATGGCTTCATTCATCCATTTTCCAAGTGCTCAAAGGCTGGAACTCATGGGGGACATGAAAGAAGACCAAAGTGAAGAGAAGATGGGGAGAAAGTTCTCTATCAATAACAAATCAACTTTATTCATTTTAGAATATTGCTGATATTTATGACTTTAATTCAGAGATAATTAAAGTTAAGACACTATCAAGATATATTTAAATACTAAAGTATAGATATGAATTAGATATTCTTAAGTAAAACTAAAATATTCAACTAAAAAACGAAAGCAATATGAGAGCAGCACTTTTTCTAAACAGAAGAAACACCGAAGCTCCGAGCCACAATAACAGAGGAAATGACACTGATAGGAATGACTCTGCGTTGGAGCAATCATTTATTAAAATTTTCCCCTAACATAATAGTTTTGTTTATTATTTGGGGATTTTGTAAATGCACCCAATCATGCTCGATTCCCATTCCTCCCAGGTCTACCCTCCCACCCTTACACATCACCATTCCCTCCCCCCCAAAAAAAGAAAAAATACACCAAGTCCAATTTGGGTTGCCCATATACTCATTGGCATGCTCTAACTCATACTGGCTGGTTCCTAAAGAAAACTGACTCCTTCCCCCTGCCCACCAGAGCCATCAACTGTGAAGAACTACACCTCATGTCTTTATCACAATTTTAAGGACTCTCTTCAGTAGTTTCCTGTCTAGACTTTACTTTGTCACAGCAGCTTTCAACAGCTCTCATTCTCAGTTATGAGTCTGCAATCATCGAGACCACTCCAAAAGATGTCTTCCTGCTGACAGCAGTTGGCAGCAACATGGATCATGGACATCAACACAGTCTCTGGCAGTAACATGGACCACAGACATCAACATGGCCTTCAGCAGCAGCAAGGATCATGGACATCCACATGGCCTCCAGTGACAGCACAGATCACAGACATCAACACAATCACCTGCAGCAGCCCTGATTGACAATCTTACTGAATATATTTTTAAACTGTTTCCTTAAACAAGATTTAAAATTGTATAATTTTGACACTGCACAAAGCAAGCTGTAAATAAATTATTCAAAACCAGCCAAAAAAAATCTTCTAGTTTTTAGTGAAAGAACTTACTCTCAGAAATTCAAAAGAATAAAATTATCAGAATATGAACATTTACAGGTCAATATCCTTCTCCTTACTGACTTATGCACACATTTATATATTATATAAAAGTAAATTTTCTTGCCTAAAAAATGTTCATACAATAAAGTTTCCTTGAAGTATAATTATTCTTTATTTTTCTACCAATATCTCTTATAAAGCAAACAATTACCCTTAATATGACAAAACACTTATAAGAAAGGAAGAAAAAAGGAGCGGGTAGATGGAAGAGAAGAAAGGGAAGGGGAGGGAAGATGGGGAGAAGGGGAAGGGGAGGGAAAAGGAGAGGAAGGTAAGGGGAGGAAAGGGGAGGGGATGGAAAGAAAGGGAGAGTAAAGGAAGGAAAGGGAAGAAGAGGGAAGGGAAAGGGAGGGGAGGGTAAGAGGAAGAAAGGGAAGGGAAGGGAATGGAACGGAAGGGAAGGGGAAGGGGAAAAGAAGGGAAAAAGAAGGGAAGAAGAAGGGAAAGGAGAGGAGGGGAGGGGAGGGAAGGGTAAGGGGAGGAGAGGGGAGAATAGGGGAGGAAAGGGAAGGGAAGGAAACTGAAGGGAACAGAATATTTCTCAGGCAAGGTTCTTACTGACTAAGCTGATCTAACCAAGTATTCTAATCACTGCACCATGGCCCAAAACTTGATATATAATTAAAATTGCTCAGAGGTTCAAAAACTCAGAAAAAAAAATATTACAACAGTGGTAATTACTGGGGGTTTTTTGTTTGTTTTGTTTGTTTGTTTATTTGTTTTTTCTGAGACAGGGTTTTGCTGATGTTTTGGAGCCTGTCCTGGAACTAGTTCTTGTAGACCAGGCTGGCCTCGAATTCACAGAGATCTGCCTGCCTTTGACTCCCAAGTGTTGAGATTAAAGGCGTACATCACCACTACCAGGCAGCATTTCAAAAGTGAAATTCAAAATTAAAAATAATAGTTACATCAAGTAAAATTACTGAGTAAATTATAACATACAGATAAACAAAATAAGTACCTCTTACAAATATGTTATTTGTCCATACTGACTTGACATTCATTATTAGTTCAGTAAGTAAGAAAAATAAGTTTAAGAAAGATCTCTGTGAATAACTTAATACCAGCTTTTATAGAAGTAAACAGCAAACATACACTTAAAAATAATAAATAAATAGGGGCTGGAGAAATGGCTCAGCAGTTAAGAGCACTGGCTGCTTTTCCAGAGAACCTGGGTTCAAGTCCCACCATCCGCATGGCAGCTTACAACTCTCTGCAACTCCAGTTCCACAGGATTCGATACCCGCATACCAATGCACATAAAATAAAATTTAATTTAATAAATAAGTAAATAAATGGCTACATCAGGAACACCTTATAAACTTGAATTCAAAGTAACCTAACTTTCTCCCTCCCTCTTCTGTGTGCATGTCTCTGCACACAGAAGCCAACTTAGGTTTTCACATTCTGCTCTATGGTATAGAACAGTGAACCTCCCAAAGCAGCAGGGATGGCTGCATGCAAATGAGCTGCTCACTGGGATGTTCTAGGAGGGCTGGGGAGCAGCTGGGCAAAGTACCAAATAGAGTCAGCCAAAACAAGGAAAATGGAGCTACTTTTGGATATTTCATTACTTAGGGGAAAAAAGGACACCCGTTGTGGGTCAACAGAGCAGGAATTTACAGAGATAAGGTGAACCCAACTTTGGCTGAAGTCTCTAGGATCTGAGGTACCTGACCCCACCTCACAGTTATTTCCTTCCTTTGGAATACAAAGCTAGACAAGAAAAAGGTGGCAGTAGTGACAATGTACATCTGGACTTTGGATGGCGTTACAGATGACAGTCAAGCAGGAAGTCCAGTGGGAGTAACTACCACTTTTATCTACTAAACTACAAATGAAAAATGACACCATCTTTCAGGGTTGGGGAGAATGCCAAAAGCAGTGCTTCCAGAAATCCTTGAAAATAAAGTATTGGTTCCTAACACATCAGCATTCAACTGGCGTATGTGAACTGGCACAGCATACAAGCAGATCTGAGGAAATAGTATGGACCTGGTATAAGTACGCCAATTTTTGCAGCTGCAGTAAAGTATGGTTTTAGTGTAGAGTATGAGAGTTTGGAAGAAAATGGTCCCCAAAGGGAATGGCACTATTAGGAGGTAAGGCCTTGCTGGAAAAAGTGTGTCACTGTGGGGACGGGCTTTGAGGTCTCTTTTGCTCAAGCTTCCCTCAGTGTGACAGTCAAGTGACTTCCTGTTGCCTGCAAGATGCAGCACTCTCTCAGCTCCAGCACCACATCTGCCTGCACACGGCCATGGCCGTGCTCCCTGTCATGATGATAATGGACTGAACCTCTGAAACTGTAAGCAAGCCATCCCAAATAAATGTTTTATTTGAAAGAGTTGCCATGGTCAAGGTGTTTCTTTACAGTAATAGAAAAACCTTAACTAAGACATGGAGTAAGCAGGGTTGTGGTGATGCACACCTTTAATCCTAGCACTCTGGGGGCGGGGGGGGGTGGCAGAGGCAGGCAGATCTCTGTGAGTTTCGAAGCCAGCCTGATCTACAAAGTAAGTTCCAAGACAGCCAGGGCTACACAGAGAAGCTCTGTCTCAAACAAACAAACAAGCAAGCAAAAAATACATAGTGTAAGCAACAGATTTCCCAGCAGCTGGAATTCAGTAACTCCTTCTCTCTTCTACAGGTAACCAATTTCCTTCATCTGACAGGACAATAATAAATCCTCATTTCTCTACCTTACAAATACATCATTTCTAGCTCTCTATTATAACGTTGTCTATAAAAATACTGACCAAAAAAAAAATAAAAACAAAAAAAAACAAATAAATAAATAAATAAATAAATACTGACCAGCTTCCCATCGAGAAGGTACCATATGTTCTACTTAGTTTTCACAAAGTTGATAGTTCTGACTACTCTGGTAAGCAAAGAGGGAACTTTTAGAATTTTGAAGCAAAATAGTCCATTCTCTAAAGATTGTTATTCTCCTCTTAAGAGGTAACTTTGGACTTGTTACTGGTCAGTAGAAAATGAAGGCAAGGCCACCAATATGTCATATTACCTGATATGAACCTTCCTAAAACAGTTGGTGACTGCTTCACCAACCTATAAATGTCATTTGGTCATCAAGTGAAAGTGGTACATACAGGACTGGGGTTGGCCCCATCCTGAAAGCATAAGTTAGTTGCATGGGCAAGTAATACAGACCCTATAGGGTAATCCTATCACCATCATCATCATCATCGCTATTATTATTATTATTATTATTATTATTATTATTACTGTTATTATACTGTCTACTCTCTATTAAACCATAACCTGGAGGTTTGGAAAGTTTCCCTTTCCAGATGGCCAACTGGGGAAAAAAATAAACTTCAAATGTGTTTTTGGTATGTTAAGCTGATACCACTCAAAAATAGACAGCTACAAGGACACTATAACCCCACTCAAGAATGGCTCTGAAAAATAAAAATGAAAGAAGTCTTCAATGTGGGCAGAACATATTGTAAAGGTTTGACTATTTTTTTTTACTACAGTAAGAGGGTCAGAGATATAAAAAGATGTCAATTTATGAGCAGTGCCTAAGATCTTAGCTGAATAGTCAGAGACTAGAAAAGAACATAAATATTGGTAACAAGGTTGCAAGAGAAGACTATGTGGACAGCTGTCTTCAAATAGACCATGTATCCAGCTCAACTTCAGTAGCAAACAATCTTAACAATCACAAAGAAAAAATGAAGCATTCTATGGATATAAGACATCATCTTTCCCTGACACCTGTGCCCATACTCAATTGAACCAAGGAGTCATGGAAGCAAGAATGGAAGCAATCATCTACCTCAGTAATATGCACTCCAATTCACCAAGGCTCACTGAATTACCAAGATGTCAACAGCAAAGACAAACAGGGGATCTATCACAGGACAGCATTAATTGGGTAAATCACCAACTACTGGGGTGCAACATAATTATGTTGAGGCATTTTCATCATGAAGTGGACAGTGCTTTATTCTTACTAAGATATATCTGCATAAATTTTCCTTCCCTGACTAAAATGTTTCTGTTGAAATCACTGTCTTTGTTAGGGTTTCTATTGTTGTGAAGAGACACCATAACCACAGCAACTCTTATAAAGGAAGACATTTAATTAGGTGGCTTACAATTTAGAGATTTAGTCCTTTATCATCATGGTGGAACATGGCAGCCTGCACTGGAGAGGTAGCCAAGAGTCCTACATCTTGATTTGTAGACAACAGAAAGTGTTCTGTCTCATGGCGGGGTAGCTTGAGCATAGGAAACCTCAAAACCCACTCCCACAGTGATACAATTCCTCCAACAAGGCCACACCTATGCCAATAAAGCCATTAGTGCCACTCCCTTTGGGGGCCATTTTCTTTCAAACCACTACAATCACATTTATAAATTTACAAAACACCTTATTCACTACAATGTATTCCAAACAGCATTACTTCAAAATCAGAGAAGTCATTTTAGGAAATGTTGGTTTTCA
Organism: Myodes glareolus; assembly: GCF_982192425.1. Lineage (NCBI taxonomy): Eukaryota > Metazoa > Chordata > Mammalia > Rodentia > Cricetidae > Myodes > Myodes glareolus. The sequence goes on from NC_142028.1 coordinate 107,583,044, forward strand.
TAGAATTTATTGTTCTTGCTATTCGCCATAACTCTAAAGTATCTGGTGCACACACACACAAAAATTATTCAAATTTTGAAAACTCAAGGTATCTGGCAGATTACAGCAGTTTTTATATGGTGTTAACACCTTCCAGGAAGAAGTGCATTTTGAACCAGCAATCAATACATGGTGTTACCTGTCTTACTGTCAGGATCCATGGGTCTTGAAATCAAATGTTAGAAATGACAGTGGCTTACCTCACTATTACACTTCATGAGGCAGGAGTAAAGGATCTAGCTGGGTGGTGGTGGCACACGCCTTTAATACTAGAACTCGGGAAGTAGAGGCAGGTGGCTCTCTGAGGACAGCCTGATCTACAGATCAAGTTCCAGGACAGCCAGGGTTACACAAAAACCCTGTCAAGGAATTAAAAAACTAAAGAATCTGTTTCCCTTCCCAGGCTGTGGGCTTGGATGCTTTAATTCTTAATTCTCAAGAAAGACTGCTTACAGAATGAAATACTGGTTCCATCAGCACCGCCAATCATACTGCCATCTAGTCTCCATGAGGAAAACACAACAAAAAAACAAAGAGAGTTCCTTCTGTACCAGAGAAGCTGGTGCTTATTATCAGGGGAAATCAGCAGTAAGACACAGAAAATACCACAGAGAGCTCACTGCTAAATTCATGTGTTACAAATGTTAATGAGGTCAGGCTTGGTAGTGCATGTCTTTAATCCATCACTTAAGAGAAGGAAGCAGATCTCTGTGAGCAGAAGGCCAAACTGGTCTACACAGAGAGTTTCAGGCCAGCCAGAATTGTACAGTGAGACTAAGCTCAAAATACAAACAGAGTTAATCGATGTGGAAGGAAAATTATAAGATACTATAGACAAGAAGAGAGTAAGAAAAGATGGAGAAAATATTCCAACTAAGCCCCAAAGTAGCACTGGCTTTGTTTATTTCTGTTACTGGGTAAACACTATGACCTAAAGCAACTCAGTGGTGGGGGAGGGGAGGGTGCTTCAGCCTATAAGTGCCAGGCCACTGAGGGAAGTCAGAACAAAAACTCAACCCAACAGCCTGTAGGCAGGAACTGAAGTAGAGACCATGGAGGAGCAATGTTTATCAGTCTTGCTCAACTTGCTATTTTACCTGAACTCACTGGCATGTGCATCCATTCAGTAGAAAGCCATCTTCCTCACCTGAAGTTTACTTAGATCCTCCACTTCAAAAACTGAGAGGTACAATGGTGAACAAAATATCTACCACCAAGGAGATAACACAAATGAGAAGTTGACTGAACTTTTTATTCTATTTCTGTTGCTCCCTGTGTATGAATGTGTATGAGAGCTGTGTGTGTGTGTGTGTGTGTGACTTAACTGATTCATTTATTCATACATACATACAATGGAGGCTAAATATTTATCTGGTTTTCAGTACTACTGTATGTCTTCAACTTTTCTATGCACAAACTAGGGTCACGTATTGGCAAGTGTTACTTTAAATACAATTGCTTTAAAAACCATAAAGAACCACAAGATTGTTTTAGAAACCATAAATAAGCAGAGTCATGTTTAATATTTAGAATTTTAATTATATAAATATTTTCTTTATGCACTATAAGTACTATAAATATATAGTATATAGTTCATAAGTATATAAACTATTAGCATATAAGTATATATACTATATTGATATACACATTAGGATTACTATAAGCTCTACAATTTAAAAGTTAAAAGAAACCAAAGTTAACAAAAATCAAAATGAAATAAAAAATTACTCACTTTAATTGAATATAATTTACATCTATGGAAAAGGAACAAAAAAGGTGAATAATAGTGCATTTTAAAACTTTACAATGAACAAGAATCAAAATTTTTTTCTGCAAAAGCCTATGAAGTTGAAATATAACTATTGTACTAGTTACTCTTCTATTGTAATAAAACCAATGTAAGAAGAAAGGGTTTGACTTTGGCTTAAGAGAGAAGCTGTCCAGATTTCCTGAGTAAATTGGGAGCATAAGGACCTTGGGAGAGGGTTGAAGGGGAGGGGAGAGGCAGGGAGGGGAGCAGAGAAAAATGTAGAGATCAATTAAAATCAGTAAAATTTTTTTAAAAAGATAGAGGCTATCCTACTTGGAAGAAAGCAAGGCAGGGTAAGCAGAAAGCCGGCCGGTCACATTTTCATTCACACCAGGACCACAGAGAACAGGAAGTAGGGCTAGACTATAAAGTCTCAAAGCCTGTCCTAGTGATGTACTTCCTCCAGCAAAACTCTACCACCTACAGGTTACATGACCTCTCCAAACAGAACCACCAAGTTTTCAAACACATGAACGTCTGGGGACATTTCTCATTCAAATCACTATGACTGTGAAGTAAAAATGGGGAGAAGTGGTAGATAATAAAGAAATCACAGAAATCCCAATAGAAGACAAGATTATATAAGATTGTTAAAAATGAAGAGCAATTATAGAGTCAAATCCCCTACAACTATTTTATTGCAACCAGTCTCTATCTCTAACATACTGTAAAGAGACGGAGTCAGAGAAATGGCTTCTAATTTTGGACTCTAACCAAGATCCAAATATCTAAAAGAAAATATTCTGATATTTTTGGGCATTCTTTGCACTAGGAGAAGTTAATAACATATGTTGTCACATAGTTATATATTTCCTCTGTTTACACAGATTTGATATAGTACAGAATGTTGATTAGGAAAGTCACTCCACAGGACTTCATGAACTAAACATATGAGACTTAGGAATGACTGAGAATTGGTTTGTAATCCTCAAGTAAGTTGGGAGAATAAAAGAGAGAAAACATCAGCAAACAGCATGAACGGGAACTGGAGTACTGCTCCTGTGGCCACCCTCAGTCTCTGCTACAGCATGTCCAACCGTGTTTGCAAAATAATCAAAATTCTAAAATGGCACTATGTCTGGGAAATATTCTTATATGAAAGAAAGAAGTCATGGGAGAGAAAAGAAATAGTCCAGTTTGTTTTTTTGCTTTTCCTAAAAACACTCCCTCAGACTGCCCAATCAATTCCTAGGTGACATTTATATACCTAAAAGCCTCCAACTCTGTGGCTATTTATTTTAATGCCATTTGTGTACATGTATGTACATGTATTACATGACTGCAGTGCCAATAGAAGCCACAAAAGGGCATCAGATCCTGAGGAATTGGAACTCCAAGCCACTAGACACAGCCGCGTGCGTGTTACAAATCTGGAAGAGCAGACAGCACTCTTCCCCTGAGCCATGTCTCCGGTGCCCTGTGCTATTGTTTTCATAGGTCCTTTAGTCTCTCCAAGTAGAAGGAAAAAACAGTATTTCTACAGTTTTGCAAATTATTTCCTCAAGGAAGGGAAAGCAAAAAGAAAGCCTGTAGGAAACATCTACCACACTGAGGATTGAAGACTGAACCACAAAGTCTCGTGAAGAAACAATCACATCCAAATGTCTGCCAGCTCTAAAGCAGAGCAAACATTGTATTAGAAGACGTGTTGTCTTTGAGACAGAAGACTGCATGGGCTCAAAGCAGAAGACGACCCTCCCCAATCCTTCATCCTCCCCTGGGGAAAACAAGGGGATTTCAGTGGTACTACTTCAGTATCAGGGGCAGATAGAAAGCAGAATAGAAACAAATGTCCCTGTTTAAGTAAGAGAGGTTGCCTTGTCTAACAAAGTAAGTGATCGCAGAGAAATCTCTACGACGCATCAAGAACTACACAACTTCTTGAGGTCAATCTTCCTAGTGACTATTTACCAAAGGCTCCCAGAGACTGCTACAATTTAGAAAGACTTCATAAATAACTACATTGATAACTACGTAAGTTAAAAGGTAAAACAGAGCCTGCCATGGTGGCATACAACCTTTTATCTCTGCACTTGAAAGGCAGAGGCAGGCAGATCTCTGTGAGTTCAAGACCAGCCTGTTCTACATGACAAGTTCCAGGCTACCCAGGGCTACATAATGAGAGCCTGCCTCAAAACAATAACAAAAGTCAAACTGACTTCAACATTACTTTAATTCAGTCATGCTTTTATTCATAGCCATTAGCTGTTGAGTGACTACTTTGTAGTACACACTGCCCTATACATTAGTGAACAAGAAATGACTTAGGTATGAAGAAATGCACTAAACAGTGTGTGAGAAATATGTGGCAATAATGGGTGCCAAAATTGTCTGGCTCAAAAATGTCTAGCAAGAAAGGAGAGTGGTGTGAGGCAGAACACATGCGAACATGCGGTGGGTGAGTTTAATGGACACTGGAACTCGGCCTTAAGAACAGTAGGAAAGAGCTATGCAGTTATACTCCACCAAAACAAAAATAATATCCAAACCCTGCATCTAGAAAGAATGACCATCATAAAGATTGCTGAGGCAAAAGAATGCTTGGTGTGTGAGCTGTAGGAGACCTGAACCCCAGCAGGCAGATTAGAAGTGAGGTCAGTGGATAAGAAAGGACAGGAGCTGATCATTGCTAGCACTTTGGCTTCTACATGAAATGCAAAGCCTGTACAATTTAGAGCAAAGAAAACCCATGCTCTAACAAATTGTTGTTGCTGTTATCTTCTGGCCTTATTGAAGAATAATTGACTATGAGTTCAGGTTATACAATGATTTGTTGTGTGTTCACACTGTGAAGTGACTCTCACAATCAAGTTAATTAACACATCCATCATTACATATAATGTCTATTTTGCAGACAGGGAGGGCAGTGAGGACACTTAAGATCAAATCTCTTTACAAATTTCAAATACACAATGGATTATTATTGACTAGACTTATGATGCTATAGATTAAGAGTCCTAAAACTCACTTATCTTTTAAGGGAAAGTTTAGAGCTTGGGTCTCTCGTTCATCACCCTGTCAGTCAAGAAAACAGACTGAAAAGGACAGACGGAAGCACAGAGAGTGCACCTGGTCAGAGAAGCGCTGGAGACCTCAGGAAAGAGCTGGGACTGCCACACTGATGAGAAAACAAAGGTAATCCTCTGTGTACATAAACTCCTGCACATCCCTGGTCTAACTCAACTCTGTTTGTTTGCTACCTGAAAACAAACTCGTGGCTTATACTCACTTCAGAACATATCCTAATAGAACATCCACAAAACTAAAACACTGTCAGTTCTCGACTAAGATTAATTCGTGAAAATAATTTTCAATCACTTCATTTTCCTATTTATTATTATTGTGGGAGACACACATAGGACACAGCGCATGTGTACAGATCACAGGACAGCTGGGAACCTCTTCTTCCAATGTGGTTTTCAGGGATTGAACTGAGGTCCCAAGGCTTCTGAAGCAAGCACTTCTCACTGGCCCAATCATCTCATTTGAAAGAGCAAGTTTTAGACAAATTGTGTAACCTTATCTCTATATCTCAACTACAGATTACTGTTCCTGAAATCCAGGGTAGATGCAGAGCATGTATTAAATATAAAGAAATACTGAGGTGATAAAGGAGGTAGAACCACTGCCCACTTATGCTAACAAGCAAAGGAACTCTGGGAACTCTTCCCAGGCTAACTGATTACAATTTGTTATATGCTCTAAGAATGTGCCACCATCACAAGGTGAGAAAGTATGCTTTTATCTGAATAGACTTTCTCTCAGAGGTTCATATACATAGTGATATATAGTTTTTAGGGATGTGACAGATATGTCCTCAAAATAGTATAGGATATTTTAATGGGTCATATTCTTTGTAAAATATTAACAGAATTACTTAATATTTGACAGCAATTATTGAGAATATCTCAATATCTAATAAAGAACTACTTCATTTTAATGTTAGATATTTAAATTAAAAACTGCCAGGAAGTGGTGGCGCACACGTTTAATGCCAGCACTTGGGAAGCAGTGGCAGGTGGATCTTTATGAATGTGAAGCAGTCTGATCTACAGAGAGAGTTCCAGGATAGCCAAGACTACACAGAGAAACCCTGTCTTGGGGGGAAAAAGCAGACTTTAAAAAATAAACAATAGTAATCCAACCTGAGCTAGTATAAGCAGAAACAGAATCCGAATAAGAATACAGGGATGAAACAGATCCCGAGCAGGTATGTGAGTCAGTGAGAAATGACACCCTCACAACAGCTCACCAGAAGACAATCTATTAAAGAGACTATTAACAGAAATGGAGGCAAGTATGACACTTACCAAAACAGACAAGTTGAAAACTAGCTCTCCATCTAAGCCTAAATGGTCAAGTTTAGCTCACTGTTGCTACCGTCTACCAAGAGCTCCACCTTCTAAACAGGATGCAGGTACAAGGTGCAGCTAATGGAAGGAGAAGCTACTTCAAGGGTGCATCAGAACAGATGGTGAGAAGAAATAATATCCTGACTTCTTTCTTCTCCCACCCCTTAAATCCACTATTAGTGCCTATTGTCCACACTTAATAAGAAGCCCAAATGATGACGTCAGCCTCACACAGCACAAGGCAAAGCAGGAGAATGGACCCACAGGACAAACTGTCCAAACCACAGTGCCTCTGTGCCAAATCCTAATCCAGCACACAGGTCTCCTCTGGCATGTATCTCCTATAATATACAGTATATTCATGTATAGAGAAACTAGAAGTTTAAGAATATAGTTACTGGGGTCAGCAAGATGGCTCAGCAAATAAAAGCACCTGTCACCAAGTCTAATGCCTGAGTTCTATCCCGGGACCCACATGGTAGAAAGAGAAACAAAATCTCATAAGCTGTACTCCGACTTCCACTGACACACTGTGGCATGTGTGCATGCACATACTGTACATGTACAATGTGTAACACTTTTAATTATTTCAAGATTTATTTATTTTATTTGTATGAGTTTTTTTCTGTATGTGTGGAAGTGGAGTTATGGACAGTTGTTAGTCACCATGTGGGTACTGGGAACTAAACTAAGTCCTCTGGAAGAGCAGCCAGGGCTCTTGGTCTCTGGACCATCTCTCCAACCCCATAATTCTTTATTTTAATCATTGCTAAAATGTAAGAATGAAAAGTTATGCAAGAACTTAATAAAATCACAGTCAAACACATGTAAAATAAAAGCAAACTTAAAAGCAGCAACAGCACATACTAAATGTCTAATAGTTCACCAGCTGAGAGACCCACGGGTCATAAGCTAAAGCACAGGCCAAGGAAACAAACTTCTGTAAGATTCCATTTCCTAAAGAACTCTTTCCTAAGCCAATTTTCATTGTCTTAAATAGACAGACAGACAGACAGACAGACAAATATATAAGCTGTCTTAAATAATATATATATTTAAGTAAATATATATGGGAATTTAATTTTATGGCCTTTGTAAAAGAATATAGTCACATCATAAAAATAACTAAATAAACTGAGACAAAAGAAAACAGGTAGGAAAGTAAAAGCTTCAAGTTAAGGCTACTGTAAGCATTCATGATGCAAAATCACAAAAAAATTAAGAAAGTAGATATTGTAAACAGAGTGTATTACCTAGTTCCAAACGTATTTCTAATTAATATTATTAGTTCTTAGTTATGTGAAAGTGGATGAATACTAAATCAAAAGTATTTTAGCTGAGCACTATTATCTCCAAAGCACATATATGTACATGTGAGAACTGGCTCAGAAAGCAACAGTATAGAGCACGCACTGCTACAGCCTGTGTCCTACATAACCTTTTGAATGTATGACCTTTAAGTTGCTGAAGGTTGCTTCGGAACTTGGCTCGGTTTGATGGAAACATCTGTTCCCCTTGCAGGTATACTGTAAGGACTCTTCTCTCAGTTGGATTCAGAACACAGCAAGTGAGCCCTTGTCTGTCCAAGCACACAGACTTCAACACTTGTAAATCAAGTTCTGAGAGGACAACAGCAGGTCCACACTCCGTCACCCTTTCCCAGCCAGCCAGGCCAAGAGACTGCTGTGAGAACTGCTCCTATCATGTCATCAAATCAAAGCATGTGGAGATGAGGGACTACAAGAGGCATCTGCAGAATTCCCAAACTGCAGTGACTTTGGACCATTGACAGATGCATCTGTCATTTTATACCTTCAACTAACCTGATGTCCACTGGGCTGACAGAGTAAAGCTGTCCAAGACCGATTCCAATTCTTTTACGTTATTTTCACATGTCTCTACTAGGAAGGCCTGGTGCTTCTTAGCCTTTTAATTAAGAAAGAAAAGCATACATAATAAGGTTACATATTGTAGTAGCTGCATATTTTACTGTGAATTTATACAGCATAATTAAGTCTCAACAAGCTAATAATTGCCCAATTCAAATCCATTACTAATTACTAATAAACTCTGTCTTATAATATTTTTACTTGGCCAAATGTGCAACTGTACAAAGTCAAGGATAATAATTCACTGAGAACTTAGTGCCTCATACTTCTTAAGTACTTAATAAGCACTTTAAAGGCAAGAGGCAAGAGGATCTCCATGTGTTCAAGGCCAGCCTGTCTATAATCCCAGTTCTAGGATAGCCAAGGCTATTAAAAAAGAGAAATCCTGTCTCAAAAAGAAAATAAAGAATAACAAATCTTTCTATCCTTAAAACAATGCCATGACAAGAGATAAGAATTTTATGATAATAAAACTGAAACAGGAGGCTATAAAGATGGCTTCATGGGGAAAGCGGTCACGGCACAAGCATGAGGGCCTGAGTACAGATCCCTAGAGCCCTTGCAGAAGCCAGGTATAATAGCACATACCTGCGACCTCAGCACTGGGGAAGCAGAGACAGGAAGATCCTAGGAACCCACAGTCGCTAGTCTACACAAGCCCACAAGCTTTGGGCTCACTAAGAGACCTCTCAAAAGATAAGATGGAGAACAATAGAGGATCTCACACACTGTTGACCTTTGACCTCCACCTGCACGCACATGGGTGAGTGTGCACAAATACACGCATGTGCACATACACAGAACAAATGAATAAATACTATTTCTAAACTGAGACAGAAAATTTAAAGAGTATTGTTTTAAAGAAACAAAAAACCCTGCTTGCAGTCACATGACAAGCTGTCAGAAGACAGTCAAGAGTAAATGCAGTCAAGACCAATAAATCTAATGCAGAAGTCAAGTGATGGCATTAGCAGTGAAAAGGGAATACTAGCTACAACGAAAGAAAAATGAGTAGTCAGTAGAACACCCCGGCCTTAGGATACCACACTAGGTGACACGGCACTCACTAGATGCCCCCAATAAAAGAAGGAGTCAAGATTAAGCCTGAGGATTCAAACTAAAAGAAGTGGGTGGGTATCAGCGCCTGGTGGGAATAATGGAGACCAAGGCCATCAGGCTACTGCTGATCCCTAGCTTTCTTGCTTGCTTGCATAACTGGTTCACTGGTAGCAGGAAGAGTGAAGAAATCACTGCTTACTCAAATTCCACAAAGGAGACAGAATTCATCCCTAGTACCGGCACGATGCCTGATAAGTAACAGGTTTTAAATGAATATGTAAAAATGAGCAGAAAGCAAGTAACATAGAAAGCTATGAGAGGCAACTGGACACACTACTGCAAAGCCAGGGCAAGTCTGGGAATCACTTCCAGGCCCTGTCTGACATTCGCTTAGAGTGTTTGATGGAAAGGGAGAAGAGCCCAACAGTCTTCAGGAGCTCCAGCATCTCTGCCCACTAAAAAGAACAAGAGAAGGGGGAACGGGACAGCATAATATCATGAAAAAAAAGTTTCAAGGAGAATTGTCAATTATGTTCAATGCTGTAGAAAGGCCAAGCAAAATGAGGACTAAGAAAGGTCCGCTGGGCATGGAGGTCATTATCAACTTTAAAGAAATGTCTTCAGCTACAGCACAGCTCTAACCCAGACGGAAATAGGTTGGAGAAAGGGTAAGTCTGATTTTTTTTTCCTAATCAAGTATAAGATGAATAAATGAAAACAGAAACTTCAGAAATCTCTTTCGTGGTAAAAAGGAGAGAAAAAGAAAATAGTTAGAAAGGAGAAGGGATCAAAGAAGAGTGGTTGTTTTTTAATGTGAGAAAATGTAACTCTATTTAAGAGCTGATGAGATCACTACTAGGGAAAGAATGCTTACAAAAACAGAACAAGCAGGATGGATACGACAGGACAAAAATAACATCCTCAGAACACAACACCTCTCTGGTCCACAAGGGAACTGTTCCAAGGTTCCAGAGGATGCCTGGAAGCAGACAGCACTGACCCAAATGGATCCTACACTTTTCTGTACACACATACCTATGAGATGGTTTATTTATAAATTAGGTAGAGCAAGAAGTTTATAGTAATAGCTAAAATAGAACAATCAAAGTAACAGGTACTATTATAAAAATCCTATCAATATGGCCCTCTTTCTCTCAAATATCTTACTCCGCCTCCATTTTTTACTTAAGGGGTGCGAGTCTGGAGCGTTTTGTAGCCTGTCTAAATTGTCAGTATCACTACTTTTGTGCTTGGGAAATTATTAAACGAAATAAGGGTTACCTAAACACAAGAGTCTGTGATATTAGGATGCGTGCACCTGGTCACTGGGAATGTTACAAATGGTTAACAGATAGTATACATATAGCATGGCTGTCCCATTGTGTCCTTGATAGGACAATGTGAGAGATGGTCATTCAGATGACTTCATTCAAACTCGAGAATTTAAACATCTTACTTGATTTTCTATCTCTTTTTAAGTTATTTTTGTTAGTTTCTATCTTCCCAGAAAATTGTCTATTTTAACTAAATTATCTAACTCATTAGCAAACAGATGTTCAGGGTATTATCTTATAACTACTTCTATTTATTTATATTTTCTCTGTGGTTTAAAATTTGATCTCTTTTTATTTTCTTAATGACTCTATCCAACTATTGTCATTTTAGCTACATTTTCATATAACCAACTTTTGATTGAGTTCCTTTTTTGTTTTGTTTTGTTTGCTTGTTGTCTTTTGAGATAGCATTTCTCTGTGTAGCCCTGGCTGTCCTGGAACTCACTGTATGGACCAAGCTGGCCTCGAACTCAAGATCTGCCTGCCTGCCTGCCTCGGCCTCCGGAATGCTGGGATTAAAGGTGCGGATTTCCTCTATTTTAAATCTCTTTCTTTTCTTTCCTTTTCCCTTCATTTCTTTCTCTACTGGTCTGAGGTTTGGTTCATGTCTCTAGAGTAGGATGTTAGTTTCCTGCTTTGAGAATATTTCTTCTTGAATATCCCTCTTTTGCACACTACCATCCTATAAAGCTTGGTATGTTTTCAAAGCATTTCCTAATTCTTTTGATTTCTTTTTAACCTACTAGCTATTTGAAGTGTGTTCACAAATATTCTTATATTTGCTAATTTTGCCCATATGTCTTCTAACATTGATTTCTAATTTAATTCTATTATATTCAGAGCCTTCATACAGTTTTCCTTTTTCTTTAGGCGGTAGTAGGGACTGAACCGGGCTTGTACATGTGAGGTAAGCTTCCTATCACTGAGCTATATCCTTAGACGAGGCTCTGTAATTTTAATTCTTTCAAGTTTACTGACTTTTCACATAGCCTAGGCTACAGTGTGTGCACACAAGTTTTATCTGTACTTGAAGAGTGTGCTGTACCACTGATGGCAGTGGTTCCACAGATATCTTCAAGGTCAAATTTGTTTATAGTGCTGTTGAGTCTTTAATCTGCTGCTATTATTCCTACTTGGGCCACTCAATACTGAAAGTAGTGAACTTGGGACTGCAAATACAATGCTGTTTCCACATTCAGTCAGGTCAGACTTTGTTCCACATATTTTGGAGCTATGTCACTGTGTGTGTGTGTGTGTGTGTGTGTGTGTGTGTGTGTGTGTGTATCACTGCCTATTTACCAATAGTAACATTTTTAATCCAAAGTCTACTCTGGTTGATATCACTCCAGCCCCATGTGATAGTTCTCAACAGAAGAAACACAAATGACCAACAAATATTTTTGAAGTATTTAATACCCTCAGCCTTCAGAGAAAAGCATAATAAAACTACACTGAGGTACGGGAACTGTTATAACATTTCCTCCTTTCCTGTCCTCTTTCCAAACCTTCCCATATGCCCCTCATTGATCTCTTTCCAATTCATGGCCTATTTTTTTAACTGTTGTTACATGATGTGTGTGTGTTCCCAAATATATAAATACATCTACTCAGTCTGTATAATGCTACATGTGTGTCTTCAGGACTCACAATTGGTACTGACTAACCTTAATCAGTGTGCTCTTTCTTAGAGAAGACTCTTTCTCCTCCTCTCAGCACTCTGTAGTTGCCTGTAGTTCTTTATATAGGGTTGAGGCCTCCTGAGCTTTCCCCATCCACGTTAGAATGACGACTGGTTCAGCTCATGTTTAGGCAGCCACGCTAAGAAGTGTAGCTTCTGACATTCCTCAGATGCGCAGCCTCACTGCAAACACCCTGGCCCTCCGGCTCTTTCCATCCTTCCACCCCTCTTCTGAAATGGCCCCTGAGCTCAGGTGCAGGAGCTGTGTTGTAGCTGTGACAGTTAGGGCTGGGCTCCACAACTCTGTTTTGACTGGTGTGCTTTCTGTAACAGTCTCCATCTGTTGCGAAAAGAAGTGTCCTTGATGAGGGGAGAGGACTACACTCACACCTGAAGACTTGGAGCTAGGTACCTCAGATGAGAGAGGACGTGAGATGTTTGTCTTTCTGTGTCTCAGTTAACCTCACTCAATATGATCTTTCCTAATCCTACCATTCACCAGCAACGCTTGAAGACTGATCTCAGCATAACCCCCCAGGAGTGCTGGGAGGGGACACTGGCATAGTTTCATTTGGCTAACCTTTAGCAGCCTGGGGAGTTTCCCTCAGCTTTAGAAACCTTGAATCCAAGAAATATTTTTTAAAAATACTTTTTAAAAATAAAACTACTTGAAAGGGCTGGAGAGTTAAGAGTTAAGCAGTTAAGAGCACTGGCTGCTCTTCCAGAAGACCCAGGTTCAATTTCTGCACCCTAATGGCAGCTCATGATCATCTGTAGCTCTAGCCCCAGGGGATTAAACGCCCTCTTCTGGCCTCCATGGGCACCAGGCACACAAGTAAGTGGTACACAGACATATGTGCAAGCAAAACTTTCAAAATAGGTAGAGAAATAATTTTTTAACTTTCTTTTATTTACTCTTTGTGTCTTTGGCATCATGCATCTTGATTCCCCTGTCTTCATATCTGCTCTCTGGCCTTGCTGCCCCCCAAAATAAAATAAAATTTAAGAGAAAAAAAAAAGAAAAAGAAAAGAAAATCTCTTGTCATGGAAGTTGCAGTGTGACACGGTGAGTCACACAGTAAACCCTTTTGTCCTTACATCTTCACTTGCAAGTGTTCATTGGGAAGAGTGATTGGTCTGGTTTGAGGCCCCTGGTTTCTGCTACACTATGGATGCTGGGCCCTCACTGGAACTCCTCTCGGATATTCTGTTGTTGTCCTGACTCGTGGAGACTGGCCCCTTCACATTCTTACGCAAATCATGCATGGGCCAACTCATAACCCTGGTTCTGGGCCCGGGTAGTTGCAGAGTTGGTCAGCCCTGCCAGCTCCCTCCTGTCCTCACCACCACCTGGATAGCTCTCCAGCACTGCCCTGGCTAGTCATCCCTTGCAGAAATGAGGAAGGGGCAGGGGCCAGTTCTACTGCTTTCACACCCTCAGGGTCAGCGTTTCCACATCTGCACCATCAGGGCCAGCTCTAAAGCTGCAGATGGTGAGGGGCGGCTCTCCCACCCACCACAGGCAGCAAAGGGTCGGTGGGGTATCTCTCCCCTGCCCACACCACCACATGGCAAATGAGGGGTATGACCAGATCTCCCATGCTCCTTTAGGGGCCAGTTCAGCCATACCAATCAACAGGGTCAGCTCTGCTGTGCTGCCCAGGTGAGACACAGGGTCCACTTCCTGAGTGCTGGGTTGGTAAGGGGGAGGGTCAGCTCCCATGCCCACCACAGGAGGCAGAGCCAAGGAATAAATAACTTTTTAAAAACTACTTTGAGATTCCATCTCCCCCTGTCAGAATGACTATCATCAAGAAAACTGACAACACGGCTGACAACCTTGTACTGCTGGTTAGTATGTAAGCTGGTACAGCCACCAGGGAAGTAGGTATGAAGGTTTCTTGAAAAAACAAAGCTAGAAATATCAGATAATGCTGCCATATCTCTCCTATGCACAAACCCAAAAGACTGCAACCTACACAGAGAGATTTCCACATCCATGTTCAGTACTGCACTATTCACAACAGCAAAGAAATAGGAGCAGCCTAGATGTCCATCAGCACGTGGGTGGTTACTAAAAACTCCATATACACCCAGCTGGAGAGAAAATGAAATGGAGGCTGGAGAGATGGCTCAATGGTCAAGAGCACATACTATTCTTCCAGAGGAACTGAGTTCAGGCTCTGACCACACTCAGCTGCCAACTGCCTGTACTTTCAGTTGTACACGGATCTGTTACCTCTGGCCTCTATGAACACTACATACACACACACACACACACACACACACACACACACACACACACTTAAAAAATAGTAACTCTAGAAAAAGAAACACTATGAAATTTGCAGGAAATAGATGGATCTGAAAACTATTCTATTAAACAAGGTGACCCAGACTCAGAAGTACACACAGTGCATGTTCTCTCTCATGCAGTATGGTTGTTGGAATGAGAATGACCCTATAGACCCATATATTTGAATACTTAGTCTCTAGCACTTGTCAAAGAAAGCCATAGGCAAGCACAGAGTACACAGAGGGATCTAGAACAAGGCATAATCCTGTTCCCCAAAGGACATACCCTTGTGACCTACTTCCCCTAACAGGGCCTCACTTCAAAAGTTTCTACTACTTCCCAATAATGCCATCATTCATTATTAGTCTATCAACAGATTGGTCTGCTAATTAAGTCAGAGCTGTCATGATTCTATTACTGCTCAATGATTGGATACACCACCTGGGGACCAATACTTTAATATTTCAAACCTTTTGAGGGATATTTCATGCACAAGACATTACAGGGCCTTCATATAACTCAAAATCAATCTGTCTCTCTGTCTCTGTCTCTTTCTTTTGCTCTCTATCTACCCACATATTTATCTAACTAGCTCCCCTACATATTATCACCATTTTTTCCCAAGGCTAAAACTAAGAATTATATTTTCACATTTTGCTTACTTTTAAATTTATTAATCAATCCAGCCCCATATAATAACTGCCTAAATATACATAGATATACACTTGATAGACACTCACTCCTTAACAGTGTTAAATACTGAGGTCATTCACAGAGACAGCGATATTTACATGAGCTAAAACATTGCTCATGGTATTAACACTATTTTCCTTTGTGAAAAATAGCAAACAATAATTTTTATTAAATTTTATAATAAAATATTCATTAATACATTACTTTTGACCATGTTCAACAGAATCAGGAAAATGCTCTCTACAAAATTCAACAGGACATTTGAAGCAAAAATATCAAAGAACATTAACTTTACCACAAAGCATAACAATCAAAGAGCACTTCCAAAATTCTATGTAATGAGAGCAGTCATTATTATTATGCAATAAGTTAAGTCTCCAAAGCATAGAAGATGTTCACATGACTTTTCAATCATAAGTTCTTCAGGGAATAAAACATTCTTTTCAGCAAAACCTCATGAGAAATAGAATTCCCTTTTCAATATATGGTCTCTCCTAGAGCTCTAGCTAAATATTACTGAGTGGCAGGAAAACAAATCTCAAGAAATGATGGACTTAAGAAAATTTCATTGAAGAAAGCACCAGGCAAGTCACAATAATAGCGATTTGAAAATGAAAGCTCCCCTGTTTCAAAAGAAGAGAGTATCAAAATCAGCTTTCTCTGGCAGACCTGCCACAGCTACTGCGCTTCCAGGATGGCTTTGATATGCACAACTGCTCAGCAGCTTCTCCTAGAAATGCAGTTTTATTCAGTAGCTGATTAAACCATTGTTCAATTAGCAGATTTTACAATTGAAAGCTAGATTTTTTTAAGTTAAAAGTGTAAGTTTTCTGTTTGTGTGTTTATTTGCTGATTTAGTATGCATATGTGAGGGGCAGGTATGACGCACAGAAGAGCCCAGGAGAGGGCATAGGAGCCACTGGACCTGGAGTGCACCCAACAGGGGTCCTAATCAAAATATTTTCTAGGAAAATTCTTTCAAGATTCATGTCGTATGGTCAGGTGAATATCAAACTAATTTTCTTCATTTTTTAAGTGTCCTGTGTTGAAACTCAATTCTAGGACATTAAAAATCACCATAGGCCAATAATTAGTAACCAGAAGATGAACAGAATTTCACTGTCATTTAAATTTACCTGACTGTCTATCTGTTAAATAAAGTTTTTAAAACTCCAAAAAAGGCTGGGCAAGGGGTGCACACCTTTGATCCCAGCACTTGACTGACAGGCAGGCCAATCTCTGTGACTTTGAGGCTAGACTGGTCTACATAACGACTCCACACCAACCAGAACTACTAGCATTTACTCAGTTTGGACTTTTCCAAACTTACATTCTATATTTGTATTTTATGTATTATATGTCTTGAACCAGAGGAGCAATCGCTTTGAAGGTGGTTTGCTAACACTTTGTATATCCTGAACTAGGTCATACAGAGTCTCTTTTAGACCTAAGTCTTACTATGCTGTGTCAGATTACACAGTGTTATTTCTGTCTCAAGACTGCTTGAAGCCCTTGTGTCCTACTAATAATATCAGGGCTTCACTGGAAAACTAACAAGGAAAGCGATTTTAATTTTTCTCTTCCAATGCAGCATAGAAAATTAAGACCAAGGCTTGAAAAATGGTCCTGAACAGGACCTCAACTAGAAACATGCTGTTAGCACGAAGAGAGAACTAGCCACGCATGCTCTATGTTACCTCTCTATATCCTGTCAAATACCAAACACCTATGCTTAACATAAATGTCAGAAAGATTACACACTACCATGAAAACAATTTTGTTTCCAAAATGAATAAAGGAAAAGGTAAAAGTTTCTTCATGAGTCAAATTCTCTTCATCAGGAAAAGTATTCATTCAAAGTAGAAACCAGAGTCTTAAGACATAACACTACAAAATTTATGCTTTGTGGCTTTAACCTTTTAACATGATATTTTATATTTATTTTCCTATTTTGGAGTGGTTTGCATGTGTGCACACACCTGTCCATATGGAGGCCTGAGGCTGACGTCAGGAATCACTCTTGGTTTCCCTTCCACCTTACTGAAGGCAAAGTCAGCGAAACCAGAGTTCATCAATACAGCCTGTGTTATTAAACACCTTGCCTTGGTTTCTTAAGAACAAAATCAATAAATGAGTATGTAAAATATTTAGTTAACTTTGCGCTAAAAAGGTAAACTTTATATTCATATATTTTACCATAATAAGAAACAGAAAAAACAAAAACATATGTACCCTACATGGATAGGTAGTGCCAATCCCACAAGCCATGAGTGATGGAATGAAAATCCCGGACAGCGTGGGATAGTTGTTCAGGAGGGTTCAGAGGCCTCAGAACAGTACAGGCTATTGCAACTGCTCTTGATTGCCCACAGAAATAGACGGGAATACCCTAATGCTAACGACACTACACACAATGGTTATAGGACATAGAAAAAACAATATGGAACTAAAGTAGAGCTCCCTCCCTGCTGGCTTTTATACATAGTTCCAGAATGTGCAGTGAAGGCTATAGGGGAGACTACTCACAAACAGTTTTACCCAGCTGAGTGCTACAATATCAGCCTATCAGGCAAGATGTGATCACTGATACAATAGTAGCCTGGCTTATGGGTATGTTCTAGTTTTATTTCTGTTGTGGTCAGGAAATACTCTGACCAAAAGCAATATAAGAGAGGAAAGGGTTTTTTTCAGATTACTGGTTACTCTCCATCACGGAGTGAAGTTGGAGCAGGAACTTAAGTGGGAACTGGGGAGAGATGCTGTTTGCTACTAGCTTACTCATCCTTAGGTAGCTTTCTTATACAGCCCAAGAACACCTTCCCAGGAAACAGTGGCACCCACAGTGGACTGGGTCTTTCTACATCAATCAATAACCAAGACAATCATGACAGAATAGGTCCCAGGTCAATCTCATCAGGGCAATCCTGCTGATTGATTCCTTCTCTGGTGCATCTAGATTGTATCAAGTTGATGGTTAAGACTAACTGGAATAGAGGTAAGCAACTGTCCTCTGATTGGATCTGAGGTCCAGTCCAGAGGAAACAATTCATGTCTTCTTCCATAAACCTGGTCAAAAATTAATGCCTGGGAAGGCCATAGGTCCTGGCTGAAACTTACTACTATTGCTTTATTAAATTGATAGGGTGTCAAGCAATCTTCTAAATACCTGTTTTGTTCTTGGCTGTGATCAGGAAGTTTCTTATTGCAGTGGATGGCTGTAAACACAAAATCTGGTCAAAATGCTAAGAACAAGGGACTGTTGAGTGTCCAACCCTAAACAGAATGCTCACCTCACCCCCTCTGTGGCTCAGAGAACATTATAGAAGAGGGAGCAGAAAGAAATGAAAGCTGGATGGTGGGCAGAAGAGCCATGAAATGCTATCCTGTAGGCATGACTCGGCCATCACAATCATGAACTCCGAGAGAGTGCATTTATCTGAACATAGATAGACTCCTAGGCCTGCCAACAGTCAGTCACACAGATGAAAAAGAGGTTCCTGAAGCCCTCTGACTCCCCGGGGAGCTATAGGCTACTTAAAAATGTTGGGAGAGTGAGAAAGTAACTGTCTTTCAAGTTGTGTAGCCACTGCTGAGTTCACTGTTCCAAAGGATAGTTTCACACTCATACTCACGTGGAAAGCCCTGGTTATATTGAGTGGGTTGTGAAACTAAACAAAAGACATAGAAAGGACTTTTCGCGAGAATGGGGTCCATGGCAATGGGAGGAAAATATGGAAGGGTGGGAGTGAGTGTGTGTGTGTGTGTGTGTGTGTGTGTGTTAAACTGTGAAAACAAATTTTATTAAGAAAAACAAATAAGAGAGCTGTAGAGATGGCTCAGAGGTTAAGTGCACTTCCAAAAGTCCTGAGATCAACTCCCAGCAACCACATGGTGGCTCCCAAGCATCTATAATGAGATCTGGTGCCCTCTTCTGGCATGAAGGCATACATGCAGGCAGAACACTCCATACATAATACATAAATCTTTAAAAAGTAAAAAGAAAAACAAATAATATAAAGAAAATTAATTCAATCCACTAGTTTTCTGCTTCCTGTCTTTTCCCTTATTATCAAAGTATCAACATTTACTAAAGGCAATGACAAATGAATAAGAAAAATCAAAAGAACATGACAATAAAATTTAGGAAAAGCAATACATTAATAACTTTATAGAAATAAAAATATACTTTCTAGCAATACTATTTTCATTTAATAATTTTTCACTAACTGCTATTTAAATTTCCTAATACAGTCAGGTAAGGAAATAACAGTAACTTCAAACAGGGTCAGCAGGTAAAAGTACCTACTGCTCCAGTCTGACTGAGTTTGATTGCCCCGGAACCACAATGGAAAAAGAGAAACAACTTCCAAAGGCTGTCCTCTGACCTCCACACACACATGATGCACACACAACATTAATAATAAATAAAAGAACACTTTTAAAAAACAGAAAACACAAAAGGACTCAGGGTTGGGATATAAACTCAGTGGTATGGCTCTTGCCTACCGTGCAGGAGGCTCAGGTTTCAAGCCTCAGGAGTACAGAAACAAACAACAACAATTAAAGTTGAAAGACAAATGACAATGGGAAAGAAAAAAGCAGAAAGATGAAAAAAATAAGACGTGTGTGAAAAAGACAAAATGATATATATGTGTATGAAAATGCCAAAACAAAACTATGACAGTGGATCTCAATTGTCACCTTGACAAGAAGAGCCTCTGGGCATGACTACGAGGGTCAGGTTCAGGTGAAGAACCTACTACGGTGTGCCATTCCCTGGGCTGTGTAAACAGCTCACCAAGCAGACATCACTCTGCTTCTTGACCACAGATGAATACGAACAACTCCCTCATGCCCCCTGCCATGATTCCTTCATCATCAAGGACTTTATCTTTCCACACAGCAAAGTAAACCTCTTCTTCCTTAAGTCACATTTGTTAAAGTATATAATTATAGCAATGGAAAAACATAACTTAGAAACCCTGTCACTGTGTGCTAACTTAAAACAACAATAAAAATAAAATACAAAAAATTTCAGAGATAAATGAAATGGAAAACTTCATTACTTTGACACATAAACTTTACATCACTTTGGTTACAATCCAATAATTTTTAAAACATCTCTCATTAGTTCTGCAACTGCTTTTAGTGACCTATCAAGCTTTAAAGAAACAATTAGTCAGGGCTGGGCGGTGGTGGTGCACACTTTTAAACCCAGCACTTAGGAGGCAGAGGCAGGCGGATTTCTATGAGTTCAAGACCAGACTGGCCTACAAAGCTAGTTCCAGGACTGGCTCAAGAGAAACCTTGTCTCAAAAAACAAAAAAACAAAGAGAGAGAAAGAGAGAGAGAGAGAGAGAGAGAGAGAGAGAGAGAGAGAGAGAGAGAAGGAAGGAAGGAAGGAAGGAAGGAAGGAAGGAAGGAAGGAAGGAAGGAAGGAAGGAAGGAAGGAAGACAATTAGTCTACAATTTTCAGCACCATCAAAACAATCAGGTTAATAGAAGGAATGCCAAGCAAATAAAAGCTTCTGGTGAGCTGAAACTTGCCTTAGTTTAGACTACCCATCAACATGCAAAAGTCAAAGTAAAATTAAAACTCTTGCAACCAAGTAAATTTTCTGATCACAAAACATCCATAAACTCTGTAGTGAATTAAGTTTAGTCTTGCTTTTTTAAAAATCTACTTTTTAAAGCTCTAGGCTAGATCTAAGAAAAATTGTGCAACTTTTGGAGTGATAACGTCTGAACTCTGCACTCTTACACTCTGACCCACTTTCTAAACTACTGAGAAGAATGTTTAGTAAGCTCGGCCACCCTAGGGTATTTTTCTCCACCAATTCACCCCTTTGAACTAAGAGTTAAGAACCAGGACACGCACAAAACAGCTCAGTGATAGAGTGCTTGCCTAGAATGCAGAAGTTTAAATATAAAACTGTGGGGGAAACATAGAACAGTCTATGGCATATGCATTACACATATCAGTGAATGTACACTAAATAGGAAGGTCTTACCTTTGCTAAACCTACATTCAGATGACAAATGATCCACACACAGCAAACAGGATTGGCCCCTGAATCTGAGATACTGACCATCTTATGATGAATAGGGACTATATATAATGTAGGAACATTTGAAAATACTGAAGAAGACCTAGAAAAATGGGTCAGAGATTGAGAGCACTGCCTGCTCTTCTGGAGGTCCTAAGCTCAATTCCCAGCACCCAATGTGATAGCTCACAACTGTCTGTTGTTCAGTTCCAGGGAACCAACACCCTTTTCTGTCCTCCTTAGATACTGTGTGCATGTGGCACACAAACATATGTTCAAGTCAAAATTCATGCACACAAAATACATTTTTTAATGTCAAAAATAATTTTTAAATACTAAGAGTTTTAATTTAATTTCATAACTACCTTTCTTCTTAGAAGCACTGAGTTGGTCACTGATTCTTAATATAACCCTTTCATTACCTTTTTGGGAAAGAAAAATAATTTTCATTCTCCTCAGTGCGAATCTCCAAGAGCCATGGGACATAACTGAAAGGGAAGTAGCCAAATCTCTGAGGAAGTGTGCACGATGAAACAAGACTGGAGGACGTGCAGTGTGACTACAAACTATGCCTTCTTCCCTGTTGTGGTTCCCACACTTTACAGGATGGGCAGGCATTTGTAAATGGACAACAAACAGCATTTCAGACAACAAGAGTACAAAAATATAATTGCAATATGTTAAAAAGCCAGAATTCTGACAGATGAAAGGCGGCCAGACAGCTAACAAGAACCCAGAATGAAGAGCCCCCAGATTATATGACAAGGCGCTGGGTGGGTTCTGATGCAACATGGGGACACTGGTGCCTTTCAAACAAAAGACGATCCACAAGAAAATATCAATACTTTAGGGAAAAAAAATACATGATAGCTAGCTTACTCACAACAGTTAATTTGATTAGATATTTATGAAATGTAATGTTTATGTACAAAATTATTAGAAAATGAAGTCACTAAAATTATTAGATCTATTGCTTATAAATCCTGATTATCTTCCACCTAGGCAAAATCATAAAATCATTTTTAAACACTCTATGATTGAGAACTATTAATTCAGTTGGTTTTTCCCAACTGTTCCAAGTTAGAGAATTATGTATATATTTGATGCAATTTGAACTTCCAGCTTGAAACTTTGAACACTGTCACTAAAATTACTTTCACACTATTATCTCATGATATACAGTGGGGGATAAACTTGCTACACATCAAATATGACCCAATAAAGCCATTGCCATAGGGTTTCTATCTTTAACCTTACCATCACAAGTTCCTCTTGTAACTCACTGCAACTTTTTTCATTATATTGGAGTCTCTTTGAAAGATCTATAATTACTTTCTTCTGTTCTTCGATCTCTTCATTTAGTTTCTTGTTTTTGGAGAAATACTCTCTTTCTAATCTGAAAAGTTAAAAATGTCAGAGCAGGTTTTTCAAATGTACTTCTCTCTCATACAAGTAGGCAATGTTCTATATATCATGTCTACAGGCCAAAGGGCTTTTTAATGCCCATTTTCCTTTTCCTAATGAAAAGGTTTATGCATTCTTAAATGAAAGACTTTAAGGGAATAACACTTCTCCTTTGACAGGAGGTATCTGAACTGTGTCTGAGGTAATACAAAAAGAGACTAGAACAGTATTGTTGGGGTATCACCAATATTTTTGATGAACAAAATCTACCCGTCTCAATTAAGTCAGTTCATAAACTGCCTCAAAACTGATAAAAGTTCATGGGGTGGGGTTGTGAGTAAATAAGAATGTTGTAAGTTCTTGAGTGTGCAGCTGAACACACCTGTGCACACAGACACACTCACAGAGGCAACAGCAGGATATCAAGTGTTCTCCTTGAGGCAGTCTCTTACTGACCCGAAGGTCGTTATCACTGACTTCTGACATGGGTGATGAGGGTTCAAACTCAGCTTCTCATGACTACAAAGCATGTGATCTTACTGACTGAACCATCTCCTGCGCCCCCAAGAAAATTGTCTTAAAATGAGTGATAAGGTTATTAATATACATCAGAAATGAAACAGATGTTTGTATCCCTTCAAGTAGAATTGATTTGGTGTAAGGAAAATTCAAAAACAAAAAAAAATCAAAATGTTCATTTACTTTGAGGATATGTTTACTGCTCTAGTTGGAGACGTGAACCTGGGAGAGGGGAACTAAAAATGAGGTGGACAAAAGTCTCATGTAATAGCCAGCTTTATTCAGAGCATCAGACAATTTATACTGAGAGTTAAAAAGAATCACCTGAATAAAATATACAATGACAAGAACAAGCTGTACATGATAAAAACATGTCTTTCCATTGAGGCACAAGAATAATCACAGCTGAAGCAAACTCACTCCTATCCCCCAAACTGGATGGAGCACAATAACACATTCTAAAAACAATTCTGTGTTTTGAAGGAACTGAAGTCACAAGACTCTTGTCTTGTTTCCTTGAGTTTTCTCACAAACATTCTGAATTTTCACATGACTCCATTCTTGGACTGTGTTCTGACAAGGATATATAAATTTCTTTACAATACAATGTGCATTATTATTTAAATGTAATTCAGGCTGGTATTAAACTGTGTTTACACTGGTTTTGTTTTGTTTTCTAAGAGTTTCATCATGTAGCTCACATTGGCCTGGAACTCTTTTTGAAAATGTACTATAAAACTGGCTTAAACTCTGCCAGACCCCTCTTTAGCCTCCCAAGTGCTGAGACTCCATGAGCGATATCACATAGAGCTGTGTGTGTTCTCATGTGGACATACACTGAAAGGCAATTCATAAGTATTGTGCTTTAAAAATTCACATGCATATGAATAACATCAATTCAATTAGCATCACCATTTTAGCCTGAGAGCTTCCTACTAGCTGCAGTCGACCCACTTCTGCTGTGTGAAGAGGGGACGTAGGGAGACTCTGTGACACAGCTGGCAGTGCACTCGGGCTAAAGGAAGAGCAAGCAGATAAGTTTCCAATGACACTTGTCCATACTCTAACATTTTCTCCTCTGAAATTTTCCCCTCTCAGGGCACGATACAAAGACTTGCATATTGTCTTTTGAACCAAAGATTCAACTAACACTACTAAATGTGTATAGAAGAATTAGATGCTACATTTATAGCATGCAAATCTCTTAGAGAGTAGAATAGACAATGAAAATGGAGCAAAGTAAAGAAAAGGTATGTAAAACAGAGAGTCAGTCCAAGAGTCTGAAATACACATGGTCAAAGTTCCAGGCTGAAACAACTCACAAGAGGTCTGGCATCTTGAGAGCTCTGAAGGCTGGATCAAGAGAGGAGTGTCCATAGAGTACAAAGTCATCCATATTATTATTTCATCATATGTTACAAAGAGGGTCTCTATAAACAAAGTAAAAGATCATTTGCCTCTGGTTTCAGATGAAGACAATGAGTTTCCAGAGGAAACCATAGACCACAAACAAAAGATCAAGAATCAGATGATGTCACACTTGCCTAACACTTGAACTGAATAGCCAGCTGACTTACAAAAAGGCGTGAAGACCAAAAGCCATTTTCAGAATGTGCCTGTAAACTCTCCCTGATATGTAAGCTTTCCAAGAAGCTAATTTACAATGCAGCAAATCAAATGACAAGCAGCACGAGATCAGAAATCAAGGGACTCACAATGGAAGAAGTCAGAGGAATTCCAAGGAGGATGTTAAAGACAGGTCCTAACATAAGTACATCAGGAAATCTGAAAAGTCAGATAGAGACAGAAAGGCCCCAGAGGGATACTTTAGAAAAAACACAAGAGGACAGAATTTCAGACTGCTAGACTTGAAGAGCCTTGAGAGACGGCTCAGTATGAAGAGTGCTTGCTGCTCTTTCGTCTGGCCCTAGAGCTCCTGACATCAGCGGCTCATAACCATCTGTAATTCTCTGACGCCCTCTTCTGGCCTCCACAGGCATCCACATACACATGATATCCACTCACACAGACACAGACACACACAAATAAAAATTACAAAAATTAAGTTAAATTAAAAATAGCCAGACAGCTGGACATGGTGACTCACACCTTTAATCCCAGACTTGGGAGGCAAAGGCAGGTGGATCTCTGTGAGTTTGAGGCCAGCCTAGTCTACAAAGCAAGTTCCAGGAGAGCTAGGACTCTATTACACAAAGAAACCCTATCTCAAAAAAATAAAAAAATAAAATAAAACAAAATACAGGAAAACCTGGTCTACATAGTGAGTTTCAGACCAATGAAAGCTACATAGAGAGACCTTGCCTCAAATAATAAACTAAAATAATAAAATAAAAAAGAATACTTCAATGATTGGTTTATCAAACAAACTCATTGTATGTATTAGAGTTGTTTAATCAGCCAGGCAGTGGTGGCACACGCCTTTAATCACAGCACTCAGGAAAGAGAGGCAGGCAGATCTTTGAGTTTAAGGCCTTTTTGGTCTACCAGTAAGCTCAGGACACCCCAGACTACAGAGAAAAACCCTGTTTTGAAAGGAAAATAAAAAAAGAGTTACTTAATCACAAGCTAAACCCATTCATGGGGTAATAAGGAATGCATTTGTGTCTTATTTGCTGATCCAACTGCTCTCCCTACTGCTGCTTTATAAACCAAGTACTATTGTAGGCATCTGGAGAGAACACAAGCAAAGCATATGGTAAAATAAAAAACAAAACATCTAATAAGATTGCCATAAAGAAACATAAAGACAAGTTACCAAGAAAATGGTGTAGGAAAAAGGATGCTGCACTCAGATAATCACTCTGGGGGAATAGAAGCAGGAAGGAACAGGTAAATATTGTGTAACAGAAGCAGACAGTAGAGCTCAATCAGCAGAGGTTACTTTATAATATTTAAAGGTAGGAACAAAAGCATGGCAAAACTGCATGCAATTTTAAAATCTAAAGTTGGAGGCTGGAGAGATGGCTCAGAGGTTAAGGATTCTGACTGTTCTTCCAGAGGTCCTGAGTTCAATTCCCAGCAACCACATGGTGGCTCACAGCCATCTACAATGAGATCTGGTGTCCTCTTCTCGCATGCAGACATACATGGAGGCAGCACATGTATTGTAAACATAATAAATAAAATCTTTAAAAAAATAAAATCTAAGGTTGGGGACTGGAGCGATGGCTCAGCAATTAAGAGTACTTCCAGGAAAACGAGTTCTATCCCCAGTGCCCACTCTGGGGACTCCAAACTGTCCCTAAGTGCAGCAGCTCCTGAGGATCCAGCATCAACTTCTGGCCTCCATCCACATGTGCTCACTCGTTCTCCGTCCCCATACATATACACACTTAAAAATATAATCTTTTTACAATAAAAGACAATCTTTTTAAACTAAACATGGTTAACATCAAAGCAATAGCAATAAAAATTCATGCCACACATGAAGGGAACTGAGAACCAAAGGTAAAGGCATCACATTGCTGTGTCTCATCATCTTGGCAGTGCTGTTTTACTCTTTAAACAATGGACAGGTGTTAACTTGATAAAAATCAGTATTTTAGTCAAAATACTATTATTCAACACATACAAAATTAAATTTATGTACAATTTGTGCCATTTTTAAAAATCAAAACCTAGGGTTGGTGCTGGAGAGATGGCTCTGCAGTTAAGAGCACTTGTTGCTCTTGTAGAGGACCTGGGTTCAGTTCTCAGCACCCACACAGTGGGTGTCAACTACCTACATAAAACTCTAGTTCCAGAGAACCTGACATCTCTTCTAGCCTCCTCAGGCACTAAGGGCACATGGTGCAGACACACACATGCAGGCAAACACACACACACACACACACATAAAATAATACATATTTTAAAAATGTAAAACTCTAAGATCACTAAAATGAGGCATGATACCCTTCTGTTAGCAATGTGATATAAAGCTAGCTTCTCCACTTCTAACAGCCACAGCCAGCAAGAACATGTAAGGAAAGAAAGGTGCAGGTTAGGGAGCTCCTGGGTATGGATCCCGGGAGAGTCAGGACTTACAAAGCAGACGGCTGGGGAAGGACGGACGAGGAGGAAGCCTATAGCCAGGATGCTTTCTTATTGGAGTCTGATTATTTTAACTTCCACTAACAGTTTGTCAATAACATGCTCCTTAAAACAAGTAACATTTCTTCAGGCTGTATTTTAGCAAGAACATAAATAATGATGCCACTAAACCATAACAGTGTTTTTATTCAGAAACACATTTAGAAAAATAAAGAAGCTCCTAATTATTGAGGAACACAAGAAATAAAATTTATCTGCAGTTGATTTAATATCCTATCTTTAAAGTCATTTTAAATTATATTTCAATGTAGACTGGATTTGAGGCTTTTCACAATCTTTTCCCTACTACTGCCCAATAATCAATTACATAACTAATTAAGATCAAACTACATTTGAAAGCTCTATAATCCAAAATCATTAAAAAGCTTTTCCTGTAAGTTTTAGATTTAAAGAAACTTTACAGCTAAGAAAATGTAGTGATATAAATGCAGTTTGCTCCACCTCAAACAATTTCATAGCGGTACATCACTTCTAAGATGCTGTGCTTTAGAACTCTGATTCTGAAATGCAGATGTCATACATATCTGCTCCTGCCACCCAGTGAAATCCTGGCAACAAACAACTTTAACAGCCCTATCCAGTGACAGCAGCAATGTGAGATGAAGAGTGACCATGTACCTCAGGTGGCCTTGGGAACTGGCACTCCTGGGCCCCATCTGGGCAGCCTTCTCCATGGGAGCTCTGGGCCTGGAGCTTATTTTATCCTGCCAGGAGCTCTCTGGCCACTACACCTTCTCCTGCCAATACCTATCATCCATTATGCCCTGGTCACTGCAATCTGTCATGTGACCACTTTTCACAACTATGAGGACACTGTCCTGAAGCTGCAGAACCAGACCTAGGTGGCCAGAATTTGGCCAACAAGCATTTGGATCCTCCCATTTCACCCTAGAAAGCCCTCTTCCCATCATTCATGAAAATGCTAGTTTAATTCCTAAATAAAAACAAAATTACTCAACCACTGCTAATATTCTGGTACCATTTACTTTATAGCTTCATTATTAGCCGTTGTTACATCAGTCTTTCACATCCTATCCTAAAATTCCTTATTCTCAGAGCTATAAACTAGAAGTGTGGTTCGGGGGCTGGAGAGATGGCTCAGCATAGAAGACAACATATACTCAGTTTCAACTCCCAGAACTCTCCTGGCAGCTCACAACTGTCTACAACTCCAGTCCCAGAAGATCTGATACCCTCTTCCAGTCTCTGAGAACACCAGGTACGTAAATGCACACATGCAGGAAAAAATTCATAAAATAAAATATGTTTTAAAAAGTATCATTCGGAGGAGGAGCTTGGGCGTTCCCCGACCCCATAGACGCCCAGGTCGTCCTGCAGTGCTGGCTTCGGGCCATGGCAGGGTCCCGGAGAGGAGGAGCTTGGGCGTTCCCCGACCCCATAGACGCCCAGGTCGCCCTGCAGTGCTGGCTACCCCCTCCCGCCTGCCATCCTAGCTCCCATCCAGGTACGAATTCCTATATTTCTCCCTTCCCCCTGGGGCCATAAAATTTCCCCAGCTCAGCTGCCTTGCAAGCTGGGCCTTGGCTGTAGGCGCAGCTCGGCTCCAGGCAGTTCCTGGGTCCTAAAGGCCTCCCTGAGGACAGGTGGTCCAGGTGCCAGCTCAGCCACATTCCTGACCAGCAGGGGCCCTGACTTCTAGCAGAGGGCCATCGGAGGGGTGAGTTTGCTTCGGGCCTTGACAGGGTCCTGGTGAGGAAGAGCTTTGGCGTTCCCCGAACCCACAGTCGCCCAGGTCGCCCTGCAGTGCTGGCTACTCCCTCCCGCCTGCCATCCCAGCTCCCATCCAGGTACGAATTCCTATATTTCTCCCTTCCCCCTGGGGCCATAAAATTTTCCCCAGCTCAGCTGCCTTGCAAGCTGAGCCTGCATTGTAAGCGCATCCAGGAAAGAGGGAGTGCCTGTGCTTCAATAGCCTGCCTGAGGAAAGGTGGGCATTCTGTCAGTGAAGTCCCTGCCCAAGAAGGGAACCTGACCCGGTAACAGAAGTTCCAATAGAGAACATTTGAAGTAAGAGATAGGCAGACGCCAAGGCAAGACCTCATCCAACAATCTGAAAAACAACATGAAAACACCAGATCCCAAGGACCCTACAACAGAAGGGCTTGAACACCTTAACCCAGAAGAAGTGGAAAAAAGTGCCATTATGAAAGCAAAAGAGTCCCTTAAACAGGATATGAATAACTCCCTTAAAGAATTGGATGAGAAATATAACAAAAAGTTTGAAGAAATGAGTATAGAAATTGATGAGAAATATAACAAAAAGTTTGAAGAACTAAGTAAATCCGTGAATGAGACCCTGAGAAACCAAGAAAAAACAATCAAACAAGTAAAGGAAACAGTGCAAGAATTGAAAACTGAAATGGAGGCAATGAAGAAAACACAAACGGAGAACCGGCTGGATATGGAAAACCTAGGTAAACGAACGGAGACTACAGAATCAAGCATAACCAATAGAATACAAGAGATAGAAGAACGAATCTCGGAATCTGAAGATACCATAGAGAAAATAAGTGCTCTGGTCAAAGAAAACGGCAAATCCAACAAATTCTCTTCACAAAACATTCAGGAAATCTGGGACACAATAAAAAAACCAAATCTAAGAATAATAGGGATTGAAGAAGGAGAAGAACTGCAGATCAAAGGCCCAGAAAATATATTCAACAAAATTATAGAAGAAAACTTTCCCAACCTAAAGAACGATATTCCTATGAAGGTTCAAGAAGCATACAGAACACCGAATATGGATCAGAAAAAAACATCCCCTCGCCATATAATAATCAAAACACAAAACATACAGATTAAAGAAAAAATTTTAAGAGCTGCAAAGGAAAAAGGTCAAGTAACTTATAAAGGTAAACCTATCAGGCTTACACCGGATTTCTCTATGGAAACCATGAAAGCCAGAAGATCCTGGATAGAGGTACTGCAGAAACTAAGAGACCATGGATGCAAACCCAGGCTACTATACCCAGCCAAGCTATTGTTCACTATCAACGGAGAAAACAAAATATTCCAGGATAAAAACAAATTTAAACAATACGTAGCTACTAATCCAGCCTTACAGAGAATATTAGAAGGAAAATCACTACCGAAGGAATCCAACATTCCCAACACGGCCTACAATAACTCGAACATCTAGCGACCATTCACAAGCACAAATCAAAGAAGAAAAACACATACACTCTACTACCTAAAAAAAAAAATGACCGGAGTCAACAACCACTGGTCATTAATATCACTTAATATCAATGGACTCAATTCACCTATAAAGAGGCACAGACTTAGAGATTGGATACGAAAACAGGATCCAACATTCTGCTGTTTACAAGAAACACACCTCAACCACAAAGACAGACACCTACTCAGAGTAAAGGGTTGGGAAAAGGTTTTCCAAGCAAATGGACCTAAGAAACAAGCAGGTGTGGCCATTCTAATATCTAACAAAATCGACTTCAAACTAAAATCAATCAGAAGAAATGGAGATGGACATTTCATACTCGTAACTGGAACAATTCATCAGGAGGAAGTCTCAATCCTGAATATCTATGCTCCTAATATAAAGGCACCCACATATGTAAAAGAAACTCTTCTAGAACTCAAGGCGGTCATCAAACCACACACACTAATAGTAGGAGACTTCAACACTCCTCTCTCACCAATGGAAAGGTCAATCAGACAGAAACCAAACAGAGAATTGAGAGATCTATTGGAGGTATTGAATCAAATGGACTTAACAGATATCTATAGAACATTCCACCCAAATAGGAAAGAATACACCTTTTTCTCTGCAGCTCATGGAACCTTCTCGAAAATTGACCACATACTTGGTAACAAAGCAAACTTCCACAGATACAAAAAAATATTAGTAACTACCTGTGTCTTGTCAGATCACCATGGACTAAAATTAGAATTCAACAACAATGCTCCCCCCCAGGAAGCCAACAAACTCATGGAAACTGAACAGTCAACTACTAAATCACCCCTGGGTCAAGGAAGAAATAAAGAAAGAAATTAAACTCTTCCTTGAATTTAATGAAAACAAAGACACAACATACTCAAACCTATGGGACACTATGAAAGCAGTGCTAAGAGGAAAGTTCATAGCACTAAGTGCCCAATTAAAGAAAACGGAGAAAGCACACATTGGAGACTTAACAGCACACTTGAAAGATCTAGAAAAAAAGAAGCTGATTCACCCAGGAGGTCTAGAAGACTGGAAATAATCAAACTGAGGGCTGAAATCAACAAAATAGAAACACAGAAAACAATCCAAAGAATCAATGAAACAAAAAGCTGGTTCTTGGAGAAAATCAACAAGATCGACAAACCCCTATCCAAACTAATCAAACGGCAGAGAGAGAACATGCAGATTAAAAGATCAGAAATGAAAAGGGGGACATAACCACAGACACAGAGGAAATTCAGAGAATCATCAGATCTTACTACGAAAGTTTATATGCCACAAAGTTGGAAAATGTAAAAGAAATGGACATTTTTTTAGATAAGTACCATATACCAAAGTTGAACCAAGAACAGGTGAACAATCTAAATAGACCTGTTAGTCGCGAAAAATTAGAAGCTGTTATCAAAAATCTCCCTACCAAAAAAAGCCCAGGACCAGATGGTTTCAATGCAGAATTCTACCAGAACTTCCAGGAAGAGCTAATACCCATACTCCTTAACGTATTCCACAATATAGAAACAGAAGAGTCATTGCCTAACTCCTTTTATGAAGCTACAGTTACCCTAATACCAAAACCACACAAAGACACAACCAAGAAAGAGAATTACAGGCCAATCTCACTCATGAACATCGACGCAAAAATTCTCAATAAAATACTGGCAAACCGAATCCAAGAGCACATTAGAAATATTATCCATTATGATCAAGTAGGCTTCATTCCAGAGATGCAGGGCTGGTTCAACATACGCAAATCTATCAATGTAATCCATCATATAAATAAACTGAAAGAAAAAAACCATATGATCATTACATTGGATGCTGAAAAAGCATTTGACAAAATTCAAAACTCATTTATGATAAAGGTGTTGGAGAGACTGGGAATACAAGGATCATACCTAAATACAATAAAAGCAATATACAGCAAGCCGACAGCTAACATCAAATTGAATGGAGAGAAACTCAAAGTCTTTCCACTAAAATTAGGAACACGACAAGGCTGTCCACTCTCTCCATACCTCGTCAATATAGTGCTTGAAGTTCTAGCAATAGCAATAAGACAACATAAGGAGATCAAGGGGATTGGAATTGGAAAGGATGAAGTTAAACTTTCGTTATTTGCAGACGATATGATAGTGTACATAAGCGACCCCAAAAACTCTACCAAAGAACTCCTACAGCTGATAAACACCTTTAGTAATGTGGCAGGATATAAGATCAACTCCAAAAAATCAGTTGCCCTCCTATACACAAAGGATAAAGAAGCAGAGAGAGAAATCAGAGAAACATCACCTTTCACGATAGCCACAAATAGCATAAAATATCTTGGGGTTACTCTAACCAAGGAAGTGAAAGACCTATTTGACAAGAACTTTAAGTCTTTGAAGAAAGAAATTGAGGAGGATACCAGAAAATGGAAAGACCTCCCTTGCTCTTGGATTGGGAGAATCAACATAGTAAAAATGACAATTCTACCAAAAGCAATCCATAGATTCAATGCAATCCCCATCAAAATCCCATCAAACTTCTTCACAGACCTTGAGAGAACAATAATCAAGTTTATATAGCATAACAAAAAACCCAGGATAGCCAAAACAATCTTATACAATAAAAGAACTTCTGGAGGCATTACCATCCCTGACTTCAAACTCTATTATAGAGCTACAGTATTGAAAACAGCTTGGTATTGGCATAAGAACAGAGAAGTCGACCTATGGAATCGAATAGAAGACCCAGATATTAACCCACAAACTTATGAACACCTAATTTTCGACAAGGGAGCTAAAGGTATACAATGGAAGAAGGAAAGCATCTTTAACAAATGGTGCTGGCATAACTGGATGTCAACCTGTAAAAAAATGAAAGTAGATCCATATCTATCACCATGCACAAAACTCAAGTCCAAATGGATTAAAGACATCAAAATTAATCCGTCCACTTTGAACCTGATAGAAGAGAAAGTGGGAAGTAGTCTACAAGATATAGGCACAGGAGGCCTCTTCCTAAGTAGGACCCCAGCAGCACAGACAATAAGAGAAACAATGAATAAATGGGATCTACTGAAACTGAGAAGCTTCTGTAAAGCAAAGGACACTGTCAGTAGGACAAAAAGGCTGCCTTCTGACTGGGAGAAGATCTTCACCAACCCCTCATCAGACAAAGGTCTGATCTCCAAAATATACAAAGAACCAAGAAACTAGGCACTAAAACTCTAATTAACCCAATTAAAAAATGGGGTACTGAACTTAACAGAGAATTCACAACAGATGAACTTCGAATGGCCAGAAGACACTTAAGGTCATGCTCAACCTCCTTAGCGATCAGGGAAATGCAAATCAAAACCACTTTGAGATACCATCTTACACCTGTCAGAATAGCTAAAGTCAAAAACACCAATGATATCCTATGCTGGAGAGGATGTGGAGTGAGGGGAACACTCATCCATTGTTGGTGGGAATGCAAACTCGTGCAGCCACTGTGGAAATCAGTGTGGCGGTTTCTCAGGAAACTGGGAGTCAACCTCCCTCAGGACCCAGCAATTCCACTCTTGGGAATATACCCTAAAGATTCCCTAACATACTACAAAAGCATTTGTTCTACTATGTTCATAGCAGCACTATTTGTAATAGCCAGAACCTGGAAACAGCCTAGGTGCCCCTCAATAGAAGAATGGTTAAAAAAGGTGTGGAACATATACACATTAGAGTTTTACTCAGCGGTAAAAAACAATGACATCTTGAATTTTGCATGCAAATGGATGGAAATAGAAAACGCTTTACTGAGTGAGGTAAGCCAGACCCAAAAAGAGGAACACGGTATGTATTCACTCATTAGTGGATTCTAACCATAATTAAAGGTCTTTGAGCCTATTATTCGTGATCCTAGAGAAGCTAAATAAGAAGATGAACCTGATGAAGATTATTTAGCTATCCACCAGGAGGTAGGAAATAGACAAGAGTCCCAGGTAACCTCGGGTGCATGGGGGGGTGGGAGGGTTGATGGAAGGGGAGAGGGTTAGAGAGAAGAGAGTAGGGGAGGAACGGGGAAAGCTCGGTGGCCTGGGATGGGGGGGGGAGGGAGGAAGGATGAATATGGGATCAGGGAAGAATATATTTCAAATAAGGGAGTCATTTTAGGATTTACAGGAGACTTGATTATATATGGGATCCCAGGTCCAAGGAGAGATCCCCCAGATTGTTCTCTGGACAGAGGAGAGGGTGCCTGAATCGGCCGTGGCCCATAACCATACTGATGTATATTCTGCTTATCACCATAGATCCTTCATCTGGCGAAGGACGGCGATACAGTCGGAGACCCACATTGGAGCACCGGACTGAGCCCCCCGAGGTCCAAATGAGGAGCAGAAGGAGGAAGAACATGAAAAACGAAATCAGTACTGCGAGGGATGCTATCACCCACTGATACAAGGGAACGGATCTAATGAGAGTTTACCAAGGCCAGTTGGACTGGGACTGAACGAGGAGGTGATCTAACCAGATTCTAGGAATTTGGCCGGATTCTCTGACTGTGGCTGGCCCGAAGTCTTTCTGAAAAGCCATTGACTATGATACTGGGACCTGTTTCCTCTGCATATACTGGATTTTGGGGATCCAGTCTGTTTGGACACTCACCTTCCTGGACCTGGAGGGAGGGGGAGGGAACTGGAACTTCCCACAGGGCAGGAAACCCTGACTGCCCTAAGGGACGAAGAGGGAGGAGGAGAGGGAGTGGGGGGAGTGGGAGGGTGTTGGGAAGAGGGGCGGAAATGGAAACTTTTATAATTTAATAAAATTTACTTTAATAAAAAAAAAAGAAATAAAAGCATCATGTAGAACTTTGAAAAAAAAAAGTATCATTCACAAGAGAGAATAGTAGAAACAAGAAAGCCAAATACCACATTTACACTCATCTGGGGAACACAGATTTAAATATATACATAAATACACACGTACAGTGCACATGCACACTGTCAAACACCCGCACAACATGAAAACAGAGACTATCAAGTGGAGGAAGGGGCCATCATGAAAGAAGAAAAGGGAAGGTTACAGAGGAGGTGAGATGAGGAAAACGCCGTGATACACAGCAAGAAAACATCACAAAAATTCTCTATTTGGGGTCCATCATAACGCTTCTTGTTCCTCCCCTTTGCTTTCCCACTTCCTTTATCAAATCCTACTCTCTCCTTTTTTTGTATAACATCCTGGCAGAAATGAAGATATCTAAATAGACAGCTCAGAGCCTGGAAAGATGGCTCAGTGTTGTGGAATCATCCTTTACACTGTGCGAAGATGTGTCGCTGTGATTGGTTTAATAAAGATCTGAAAGGCCACTAACTAGACAGGAACAAGTTAGGAGGAACTTCTGGGGACAGAGAACTCTGGGAAGTAGAAAGGAGGAGTTGCCAGTCAGATGCAGAGGGAGCGAGACATGCAGGAGGAGAGGTAAAAGTCACGAGTCATGTGGCAACATATAAATGAATAGAAATAGGCTAATTTAAGTTATAAGAGCTAGGGGATAAACCTAAGCTATAGTCCAATCTTTCATAATTAGTAAGTTTCGGTATCATTTTTAGTGAGCTGGTGGCCCAAAGAAAAAAATCTATCTACAGCTCAGTAGCTAAGATCACCCACAGCTACTGCATAGAACTGAGTTCAGCTCCCAGTACCTACATGGTAGCTCACAACTATCTATAACCCCAGTTCCTGGGAATCCAGCGGCTTCTTCAAACTTCTATGCACACCAGTCTTTCATGGGCTGTACATACATATATGCAAAATACTTATACAACATAAAATAGAATAAATAAACCTTAAAATTGTTTAAAGACATAGTTCAGTTGTGACCCTTTAACTGACTACAAATTATTGAGAAAATCAACCCCAAGAAATCAGAATTTCTCTAAGAATCTCACTCTAAAAGGAAAAGGCTGAAGCCTGATGCTAACCAAAGCAGAAACCTATCTCTCAGGAAGCAATTTCATATAGCTTTGATTACTTGTCAGGCTACCTAGCAGGAAAGACTGGAGTCAAGGCAATGGTAATGGCCAGGACCACATCTTGACTAGGACTACTTAACTATAAAAACTCCTCACCCTCGGGCTGGAGAGATGGCTCAGCGGTTTAGAGCACTGACTGCTCTTCCAGAGGACCCGGGTTCAATTCCCAGCACCCACATGGCAGCTCACAACTGTCTAAAAATCCAGTTCCGGGGGATCTGACACCTTCACACCAATGTACATAAAGTTAAATAAACCATAAAAATATTTTAAAAAAAAAACTCCTCACCCTCTATTTAAACCTAACCCTCAGGACCCCAAAGATGGGCTGGGGAGTCACTAGACTCCCTACTCCTGCCCAATGAGGCCATATTGAACAAATTCTTTCTCTGGCCTTTACTATTATTATTTGTCTCTTTAAGTGGCCTAATGTGGATGAGTGACTAGACATAGCTTGCTAGGACTGACAGAGCTCTTAACTCAAGAACATGGTAAACAATTTCCTACTGCAGGGTCCAGACTAATTTCTAGGGCAGTCATACTAAAGCATGTGATGCCAAGCCCAATAAATGACTGGGTGGCCTGCAACTCTCCATTTCCCTGCCTCGTGTGGCTGTGGGGCCCTGCCAGCCAGCCTGCTATGGCCCAGAGAACAGTTCATGAAAGAAGAAAGCACCTGCCTTGCCAGGAGGTGAAAGTAAAGGTCAGGCTTGCAGTTATCTGGGATCATATTGGTCCCAAAAGGAAAATGAACCCCCCTTTACTTTATTACCTCATTCTCACCCTCTAGAAAGAGATTCTTAGTTTCCTACCTACACTTAAATATATATATATATATTTATGAATATATAGAGCTGGCTTTGGAGTTGAACAATGACTCTGTGCTTCTCTAAACCCAAGCGTGTTGTTAAAAGGAACATTCAGAGTTTCTGTCTCATATCGGCAGCCATCTGGTATCGCACAGAAGGAAGACTTTAGGAAAACTCTTACTTTCTCCATGTCTATTTTGTCTATATCATATTCTTTATTGAATGTATGTCTCTATGAACAATGTTTAAGTTTTCCACGATGAACAATAAAGTTTTCTACAGATCCTTCTCCTGCAGTAATCTTTGAGGTTTCCAGGAAGAAGATAGGTTCCCACAGCAACAACTCTACCTGGTTGAAATGACATCATGATGCTGATAGCGCTGCTATAAAACTGGTTTTGGGGTACCAGCTGCTGAAATGGTGCACCTTCTCATGACGTTCTGGCCAGAACTCCAAATAAGAACTTTGGAAAAAACCCTATCAACTGCTCAGAAATCGTTTGCAACTATGGTAAACGGTAATTTTGAAACTTAACCATCACTTTACTTTTGCAGGAT
The DNA here is from genome assembly GCF_982192425.1 of Myodes glareolus. Taxonomy (NCBI): domain Eukaryota; kingdom Metazoa; phylum Chordata; class Mammalia; order Rodentia; family Cricetidae; genus Myodes; species Myodes glareolus. The sequence continues at coordinate 107,620,844 of NC_142028.1, forward strand.
CCCATAAAGAGAACATAGCCTCCATGACAGCTGGAAGCAATTCTAGAGGACAACGTCCCCTCTCCCAAAAAAGTTTGTCCTTAGGGTTGGGAACACCATTTAGGGGTTGATTATATAAGGGTTGGGATGGAAACTATGTAGGTTAAAAAAAAAAGGATAATAATAGTGGGTAACAGAGTGAATATTTGTGAGCTATTATTTTAGATAATTTATATCAGTATAGTTTTGTATATTGATACAAGTTCAAATTATATTTGTTATTTTTGTCTACAATATTTGTATACCTATGCAAAGTTATTCTGCCAGATTGTATATATGCAAGTTTCTATCTCTGTTTAGGACATTTTGTTTTTGTTTTTTTTAGAGACCCCTCCCCAGACATTTTGTATACTGATACAACTTTTAGGATATATTTTCATATTGCATTATATATTATTCTTATCTCTGATCAAGATACTTGTACATTGTTTACTTTTTGAGGTCACTGTTCTTATTTGCTGCACATTTGCTTACAGATTATTTAATACTCTGACATGAAGTCTTAGTCTTTAAGTTATACAGCTATTAAATATTATAGGTCAATAGTTGTTCATGTTTGTTATACATATAATCAGAATGATTAGGTTCTTTAGATACATAGAGATTGTATTCTGTCTAGATAGGTAATCTTCAACCACTTCAAGGCTATGTAGAATATGGCATTTAAATAACTTAGGGCTCTGTTGACATGAGACATGATTGATCCTGACAGCACCCATCTATTCCTGAGAGAATGTTGAGTACCAAAGACACTCCACTTGGAGCATGTTTTCTTCTTGACAAAACAGGCCTTTGGGTAAGGAACTACCCATCGACCACTGACAAAATGTACGATGTCCAGACAGGACAAGCAGTATACAAGAAAAAGACTGCCAAACGTTGCCAAGACAGAGTAAGACAGTTCTTAAAAATTCTGTGTCTCTGAAAATGGTCTGTCAGTTATGCTAGGCCTTAGCCAAAGTTGGCTGCTTCAACATTGTAAATAAGACTTTGGGTGATTGTTCAGGTAGCCAATTGTCTCCATCATATACTACTCACTTTGGAAGCTGCTTGACTGCACTTCCTGCCTACTCAAGTGATAACTACCTTCTCAGGTCTATGATAGGGATAAAGATTAGATAGTCATAGTTATCTTCCTCTTATGATTTATCTGAGACTCTTTGGAATAGAATGTTTATTAAAACATTTGTCATGTGTTCCTTCCTTAATATTGTTTATGTTGGTTATAATTTTATACTTGATATCTATTCCTATTTTATATAGTTATATTGGGTTTGGATCACTCTTGTTTAGACAAAAGGGGAAGGTGATGGAGAAAACTTTGTTAACCAATCATCTTTCAGAAGTGGAACCTAGCTAAGGCATGGCTTCCTGGAGCCCAAGAGAAAACTGGGGCATGGACCAGGTGTTCTCTCTCTCTCTCTCTCTCTCTCTCTCTCTCTCTCTCTCTCTCTCTCTCTCTCTCCCTCTCTCTGGTACTTCTGCAATACAGCTGAGCATGAACTTCCAGTTCCTGTTTCATGAGTTTTCCCCTTATAATAAATTAAAATGTAATTGTTTTATCCTTTAGCTAGCCTGGTTATTTCCTGTATCGAGCTAATTTCTACAGGGTCCACATTCAGATTAGCCAGGGAGAATCAGACATGAGTTTTTGCCTAATGCTCTTTACATCCACTGCTACAATTGGTCTCTTGCCCCACAAGAGGTAAAATTAATGCCTGGTGTTATAAACATGCTCAAAAGCAATGGTTACAGAATCCATTGGATCTAAGGGGTAAAAAAAACCTATTGATGTTTTTCTAAATGGTCATGGTATCAAACTGCCTTCTAAATATTTATGCTTATATCTATAGATCTGTGATGCTTCCAACGTTGGTCAGAAAAGTTTCATTTTCTAAGATTTATTTATTTATATTTTATGACTGAGTTCTTCCATATATGTTTATATACCATGTATGTGTAGTGTCCTTGAAGCCAGAAGAACTGGAGTTGTAGATAATTGTGAGCTGACACGTATATTCTGGGAATTGAACCCAGGTCTTCTGAAAAAAATCAGCAAGTGCTCTTAACTCCTGATCCATCTCTCTAGCCCCAGACAGGCTTCTTACTGCAGTGAGCAGTAATTAATGCATGGAAACATTACTGTTTACAGTGCTAAGAATAAGTAACTGTGATGTTTAGTTCAATACATTCAGGAAGAGGAGGCAGAAAGAATGTAAGAGCTGGAGGATAGCGATGGATGCTGCAGAATACTGTCCTCTAGACATGACTTGACTGCTGCACAGACGAACTCACCTCCACAGGATCAAGCCAGTTAAAATGTCCAGCACGGAGAGGCAAAGACCCAGGTCCCACCCCTACCTGAGAAGCTACTGGCAGGTGATGACTACTTGGGGAGAGAGAATTGCTTTTCTTTAGGAGTGTGGCCACTAGAGAGTTGTCCATGCCCTAGTAGATGACTGCGCACCATACACATATGAGCAGCACCTACTAGACCTAATGGGTTAAAAAATAAGTAAATAATTACAAAAGGTAGCTACCTCATAGAGTGTTAAGTTAGTTAAATTAATTATTTGGTGGTCATGTACATAATGAACCATAATGCACATTTCCCACTAGTTGTAATTACTGCTACTATTATTATTTCTGCAGTTCAAAAAATCCTGAGCATTATCTCCCCATGTGGCTTATAAATTAAGGTGTTCAAGACATGGCTATATTAATTTTAGAAACGCAAGTGTATTGATATATTTACTTTCTAGTGTATAAATATGTTTCTGGAACTGCTTAGAACACTTTCCAGCAAAAGAGTATTCCCATATTTACCTACAAGGACATTTGCATATGTCTTACAAAGACCTATGCTCTCTGTTCTACCACAGACATTAATAGCAGCTTTATATTAGTATATAAAGTACTACATATTCAAACTCAGCAATCATAAAACCTTCACACACGTTTAGAATTTTACCGTAAGATACTTACAAATTCAGTTTTGTAAAGCTTTCTTGTGCATTATGCTTTTCTCGTTCATATGCACTTTCGACTTCTTTAAATTCATTCTTGATCATTTCCAGATCAGCAACAGCCTCTGCTTGGCTGGCTTTTTCTACTTGTAAAGCTCCTTCAAGGTCTCGAATCCGTAACTACCAGATGACAGAGAAGTAGTTTTAAAAAGCTAAGAAATGTGTTTCCATCTTAAATTGAATAGACTATTTTATCAACCACAGATTGTCATTTATCTAAATATTCCTTTCTTTCTGTTTTTGTTTGAAAAGAAAATAAACAGGCTGGCCTCAAATCCCAAATCCTCCTGCATCTGCCTCATTCAGCAAATCCTGTTGGCCTGTGCCAACATACATACAAGCAATATTATACAGACTCAACAGGTTATACACACATACACACACACAATAACAATTAATGAAAATAGAGGCCATAAATTCAGAGATTGGGGAGGGATATATGGAAGGGTTTGGAAAGGAAAAGGGGAAAGAAGAAATGTAATTAAATTACAATCTCAAAAATAAAATATTAATGCATAAAAGTCAAAAAAGAAAATAAGCAAAAACATAGTCTCTTTTTTAATGGGAAAAATATAGAAGAATGAAAACCTGAGATATGAAAAGCATAAACTAACACAGTATTATCCAGCCTATCAATGTGCTAATCTTTACCTTCTAATGCATTCACAGTTCTTTTATAAAATATTATAAGTGGTTTTTGAAAACTAAAAGAAATACTATGACATGAATATTATTATGAGCTTAAACGTGGGCTAGCAAGATGGCTCAGTAGGTAAAGGTGCTTGTCACCTAGCCTAATGACACAAATTCAATCATCAGGACCCACATGGTAGAAGAATAGCATCAACTCCCACAAGCTGTCTTCTCTGACCTTCATGTGTGTTTTGGTGTGTGTATACATGCACGCACGCTCAGACACACACACACATACACGAATATGAGCAATTTTAAATTTAAAAAGAAAAAAGATTCAACAGATTCCTTCACCCCCGGAAATTTTTTACTGTAAAAGAAGAACCTTTATAATCAAACAACACTGACTAAAACATTCATGGTGATATGACTTGATAATTTGTATTTCCTGAATACAGTCTGGAAACAGGACAGTGTAGGGGAGAACTACAAACACAACTGGCTTGAAGAAGGTTTAAAACTGCGTGATGGGTGTACTGTGAGTTGATTTTAATAATTTGTCAGCTTTTGCATATATATGAAATTCTGCATAATCAACAGCTTAAAATTGATGCCTTGTGCCTGCCAACAACAGAATAAACACACAAGTGCATTCTTTCAAAACAATGATTTATAGCTCTTAAATAGCTAAATGCCACTTTAAGGAGAGTCTGCTGGATGCTACAGAATAATGTATTGCTCATACATCCTGAAGATAGCAAAGTCCAGACCAGTGTTCACAGGGTGCCAAACCTTGAAAAATGGTGAAAGAACAAGAAAGCAAAACACACTGTCAGTAAGACAAAAAGCCTACCTTCGGACTGGGAGAAGATCTTCATCAACCCCTCATCAGACAAAGGTCTGATCTCCAAAATATACAAAGAACTCAAGAAACTAGACACTAAAACTCTAATTAACCCATTAAAAAAATGGGATACTAAACTGAACAGAGAATTCTCAACAGAACTTCGAATAATCAAAAGGCACTTGAGGTCATGCTCAACCTCCTTAGAGACCAGGGAAATGCAAATCAAAACCACTTTGAGATACCATCTTACACCTGTCAGAATAGCTAAACTCAAAAACACCAATGATAGCCTATGCTGGAGAGGATGTGGAGTGAGGGGAACACTCATCCATTGTTGGTGGGAATACAAACTTGTGCAGCCACTGTGGAAATCAGTGTGGCAGTTTCTCAGGAAACTGGGAGTCAACCTCCCTCAGGACTCAGCAATTCCACTCTTGGGAATATACCCAAGAGATGCCCTATCATACTACAAAAGTATTTGTTTAACTATGTTCATAGCAGCACTATTTGTAATAGCCAGAACCTGAAAACAACCTAGGTGCCCCTCAATAGAAGAATGGTTAAAAAAGGTGTGGAACATATACACATTAGAGTTTTACTCAGCGGTAAAAAACAATGACATCTTGAATTTTGCATGCAAATGGATGGAAATAGAAAACACTTTATTGAGTGAGGTAACCCAGACACAAAAAGAGGAATATGGTATGTACTCACTAATAAGTGGATTCTAGCCATAATTAAAGGTCTTTGAGCCTATAATTCGTGATCCTAGAGAAGCTGAATAAGAAGGTGAACCTGAAGAAAATCATATAGTTATCCTCCTGGATATTGGAAGTAGACAAGATTGCCAGGCAACCTTGGGTACACGGGGGGGGGGGGGGAGTGGAAGGAAGGGAAGATGGTTAGAGAGAAGGGAGTAGGGGAGGATTGGGGATAGCTTGGGGGAATGGGATGGGGGAGGGAGGAAGGATAGATATGGAAGCAGGGAAGTATATATCTCAACTAAGGGAGCCATTTTAGGGTTTGCAAGAGACTTGATTCTAGAGGGGTTCCCAGGTCCAAGGAGAGGTCCCCAGATTGTTCCTGGGCAGCAGAGGAGAGCGTGCCTGAACTGGCCTTGGCCCATAACCATACTGATGAATATTTTGCATATCACCATAGAACCTTCATCTGGTGATGGATGGAGATAGAGACAGAGACCCACATTGGAACACTGGACTTAACTCCCTAGGTCCAAATGAGAAGCAGAAGGAGGGAGAATGTGAGCAAGGAAGGCAGGATCAGAAGGAACCTTCATCTGACGATGGATGGAGATTGAGACAGAGACCCACATTGTAGCACTGGACTGAGCCCCCAAGGTCCAAATGAGGAGCAGAAGGAGGGAGAACATGAACAAGGAAGGCAGGACCGCGAGGGGTGTGTTCACCCACTGATACAAGGGGACTGATCTAATGAGAGCGCACCAAGGCCATCTGGACTGGGACTGAACGGGCATGTGATCAAACCGGATTCTCTGAATGTGGCTGAAATGGGGGCTGACTGAGAAGTCATTGATAATGGCACTGGGACTTGTTTCCTCTCTATGTACTGGCTTTTTGGGATCCTAGTCTGTTTGGATGCTCACCTTCCTAGACCTGGAGGGAGGAGGAAGGAACTTGAACTTCCTACAGGGCAGGAAACCCTGACTGCTCTTAGGACTGGAGAGGGAGGAGGAGAGGGAGTGGGGGGAGTGGGAGAGTATTGGGAGGAGGGGCGGAAGTGGAAATTTTTATAAATTAATTAAAAAAAAGAAGAAGCAGACAAGGGGGGAACAAAATACTCTACAAAGTATCAAGTGGTAATAGCTCACATTTTTCAAAATGTTGCAAATGGCTCTTGAATCCAAGTGTCAAAAGCCTAGTGCCCTGAACAGCACTATTAGGCAATACCACAGACCTTCAGGAGGTGGGATTGTGTGGTTGGCCCTTGCATGGACAAGAACGTGGCCTCAAGTAGATGGTGGGACCCTGCTCTCTCTTGCTCTGCTTTCTGGCTCACGAGGTGAGAGGAGAGTGTACTCCACCATGATGAGGTGCTTCACCAGAAAACCACTTAATCATGGACTTAAGAAGCATGAGCCAAATAAAACCTTATCTCTTTAGAGTTACAGTTCTTGGGTTAGGTTGTCTCATGTATTCCATTACAGTCACAGAAAGCTGACTAATAGATGCAAGTCATTGAGTCTCTGTCACAAACACTGTACTCTTCCATTGCAGTACAAATGCCCCCACAGATGAGACAAGGGCAGACAGTGGTGGTGCTCTGGCCTGAGGCTACAGAATGCCAACATCTCCCCTAATAGAGTATCCAAAATTGTATCCTTACCCTAAATACAGCGTCAGCACTGTGTTACCATTCTCAACCACACTTTAGTTTTCTAGTGGTTACAACCAGAGAAAATTCATGCCAAAAAATGTTTACACCTTACCTGAATAATTTCAGAATTAAATTTTGATTCCAAATGTGCTGCTCTTTCTGCTTCAATGTTCTCTTCTAACTTCCTCACTCTTAGAGTAGTTGCCTAAAAACAAGTCAAGTTTAAACACATAAACATTGGCATTAAACGTATATAGAGAACACTAATCACAGAATTGTGACTTTAGATGACTTCCGCTGTGTAGCCAGGATATCCTAGAACCCACGATCCTCCTGCTTCAGTCCGAATACAGGTATATCCCACTATACCTGTCTAGCCCCATGTCTCATACTTTGCAGGTGGGGAGTGTGAAAACAATGACCAAAAGGAATGCTCCAAAGCCTTGGATCTTTTATTTTTATTTTTTAATTTTATTGAGGTAAAGTTTCTATGTAATTAATTAGGAAGTAACTGACTTCTGGCACACATTTCCATGGTAGAGTATAGCCTCACATGTCCTCTATGTTGCATAGTCCTTTCTAGACACACTCTCAGTGCCTTCATACCAAGAAGTCATTCTGCTGAGAGATTATCATTCCGTGTTTTACAAGCACACAACTCACAAGGCACTTTTGTACACTGAGCCATTTGCTTTATTATATTTTACAACCTTGAGACAGTCTCACAGTATAGCCATAGCTGGACTCGAACTCACAGATATGTGCCGGCCCCAGCCTCCCAAGTGCTGGGATTAAATACCATGCCCAGTCCTTTCGATAGTTATTTAAGATCTCTTTTTATTACTTTAAATTATGTATAGGAGGGGACCTAGGTGCATATAATTGCAGTGCCTATGGTAGCCAAACGTCCTGGATCCTCTTAGAGTTTGAGTTATAGGCAATTGTGAATCACTCAACATTGGTGCAAGGAATCAAACTCAGCTCCTCTACAAGGGCAGCAAATGTTCTTAACTGCTGGGCCACCTCTCTAACCCACCATCAATATTTCTTAACAATTTATTACTTTAGGAAATAGTTCCCAGGGGCTGAAAGTAGTAATTCCAAATTATTACTGTAGTAATTCCAAAAACTAAAACTGGTTGAAATCCAAAAAGACAAAAAAAAAAAAAACTTTGTATAACTGTTGTAGTTTGAATGAAAATGGCTCTACAGCTCATAGAGAGTGACAATATTGAGAGGTGTGATCTTGTTGGAGCAAGTGTGTCACACTGAGTGTGAGCTTTAAGGTCTCAGATGTGCAAGACTGGCCAGACTCAGTGTCTTCCTGCTGCCTGTGGATCCAGATGTAGAACTCTCAGCTCTCTCCAGCATCATGTCTGCCTGCATGCTACCATGCTTCCCACCATGACAATAATGCACTAAACCTCTGAACTATAAGCCAGACCCAGTTAAATATTTTCCTTTGTAAGAGTTGATGAGGTCATGGTATCTCTTCACAGTAATAGAAACCCTAACTAAGACAATAACAATCTCTTTTGTTTTTTAATTATTTTTTGAAGCAAGGTTTCTCTGGGTAGCCTTAGCTGTCCTGGAACTACACTGTAGACCAGGCTGGTCTCAAACTCAGAGATCTACCTGCCTCTGCCTCCCTAGAGGTGGAATTAAAGGCATGTACCACTATGCCCAACTATCATAGTCTTTTTTTTTCCCTTTGGATTTTTGAGACAGGGTTTCACTGGGTAGCCCTGGATGTCCTGGAACTCACTCTGTACATCAGGTTGACCTCAAACTCATAGAGATCCACCTATCTCTGCCTCTCGAATGCTGAGATTAAAGGCATGTATCACACCATCCACCTAACAGTCTTCTTAAAAGTAAAATTTTAACATTTAATACTTGGTTTATTTTGAAAAACAAGTATCTCATCTGAAAATGAAACTAGTAAATCTCAAGAGTCTACAGAGAAGGTTCAAACAAAAATGGGAGATGATGAGATTTCAATGCTTGATGATACTAAAGAATAATTATATTTTTAAGATTTACTTTCTAGGAGAAGTTCTATCCAGAGAGGTGAGTGGGTGCTCGCCTGGGCGCTCTGTCCCAGAAGAGAGCACAGCCCCTCTCCCCTCAGCTTCTGTGGCAAGGTCTTCGGTGTTCCACAGGACCCCTCCCTGCCCCCTCTGCTGCCGCCCTTTTGTCTCCTGGGTCCTGGAAATACCAGCTATCCCTGCTGCAGTGCTGAGGAGTTCTATCCAGAGAGTGCTGAGGAGTTCTATCCAGAGAGTGCTGAGGAGTTTCATCCAGAGAGGAGGAGATGGGCAGGCGCCAATGCAAGAATTCCTCCAACAACCTGAAAGGCAACATGACATCTCCAGAATTCAGGGATCACGAAACTAGAAGAATTGAACACCCTACTCCAGAAGAAATAGAAGAAATTGACTCTAAGCAGATCTTTATGAAAATAATAGAGGAACTTAAACAGGAGGTGAAAATCTGCCATAAAGAAATGTAAGATAAGTATAACAAAAAGATTGAGGAAATGAGTAAAGAAATGGAAGAGAAATATACCAAAAGGTTTGAAGAAATGAGTAACTCCGTAAATGAAATTCTGGGAAACCAAGAAAAAACAATCAAACAGGTAATGGAAACAATTCAAGATTTGAAAACTGAAATGGAGTCAACGAAGAAATCACAAGCCGAGGGCCATCTGGCTATGGAAAATCTAGGTAAACGAACAGAGACTTCAGAAACAAGCATAACCAACAGAATACAAGAGATAGAAGAAAGAATCTCAGACTCTGAGAACACCATAGAGAAATTAAACGCTCTGACCAAAGAAAACAGCAAATTCGACAAATTCTCATCACAAAACATTCAGGAAATGTGGGACACAATAAAAAAAACAAATCTAAGAATAATAGGGGTAGAAGAAGGAGAAGAATTGCAGATCTAAGGTCCAGAAAATATATTCAACAAAATTATAGAAGAAAACTTCCCCAACCTAAAGAACGATATCCCTATGAAGGTTCAAGAAGCATACAGAACACCGAATAGACTGGATCAAAAAAAAAATCCCCTCGCCATATAATAATCAAAACACAAAACATTCAGATTAAAGAGAGAATATTAAGAGCTGCAAAGGAAAAAGATCAAGTAACTTATAAAGGTAAACCTATCAGACTTACACCAGACTTCTCTGTGGAAACCATGAAAGCCAGAAGGTCCTGGATAGAGGTAATGCAGAAACTAAGAGACCATGGATGCAAGCCCAGACTACTTTACCCAGCCAAGCTTTCGTTCACTATCAACGGAGAAAACAAAATATTCCAGGATAAAAACAAATTTAAACAATACGTAGCTACAAATCCAGCCTTACAGAAAGTATTAGAAGGCAAATCACAACCCAAGGAATCCAACATTCCTAACACCGCCTACAATAACTCAGGCATCTAGCGACCCTTCACAAGCAGAACTCAAAAAAGGGAAAAACATACACTCCACTACCCCCCCCAAAAAAAAAAAACGGAGTCAACAACCACTGGTCATTAATATCACTTAATATCAATGAACTCAATTCACCTATAAAAAGGCACAGACTTAGAGATTGGATACAAAAACAGGATCCAACATTCTGCTGTTTACAAGAAACACACCTCAACCACAAAGACAGACACCTACTCAGAGTAAAGGGCTGGAAAAAGGTTTTCCAAGCAAACGGACCTAAGAAACAAGCAGGTGTGGCCATTCTAATATCTAGCAAAATTGACTTCAAACTAAAATCTATCAGAAGAGATAGAGATGGACATTTCATACTCATAACAGGAACAATTCATCAGGAGGAAGTCTCAATCCTGAATATCTATGCTCCTAATATAAAGGCACCCACTTATGTAAAAGAAACACTTCTAAAACTCAAGGCAGTCATCAAACCACACACACTAATAGTAGGAGACTTCAACACACCTCTCTCACCAATGGACAGATCAATCAGACAGAAACCCAACAGAGAAATAAGAGAATTATTGGAGGTATTAAATCAAATGGACTTAACAGATATCTATAGAACATTCCACCCAAATAGGAAAGAATATACCTTTTTCTCTGCTGCCCATGGAACCTTTTCAAAAATTGACCATATACTTGGTAACAAAGCAAACTTCCACAGATACAAAAAAATATTAGTAACCACCTGTGTCTTGTCAGATCACCATGGATTAAAGTTAGAATTCAACAACAATGCTACCCCCAGGAAGCCAAAAAACTCATGGAAGTTGAACTGTCAACTATTAAATCATCCCTGGGTCAAGGAAGAAATAAAGAAATTAAAGTCTTCCTTGAATTTAATGAAAATAAAGACACAACATACTCAAACCTATGGGACACTATGAAAGCAGTGCTAAGAGGAAAGTTCATAACATTAAGTGCCCAATTAAAGAAAACGGAGAAAGCACACATTGGAGACTTAACAGCACACTTGAAAGCACTAGAAAAAAAAGAAGCTCATTCACCCAGGAGGAGTAGAAGACTGGAAATAATCAAACTGAGGGCTGAAATCAACAAAATAGAAACACAGAAAACAATCCAAAGAATCAATGAAACAAAAAGCTGGTTCTTGGAGAAAATCAACAAGATCGACAAACCCCTATCCAAACTAATCAAACGGCAGAGAGAGAACATGCAGATTAAAAGATCAGAAATGAAAAGGGGGACATAACCACAGACACAGAGGAAATTCAGAGAATCATCAGATCTTACTACGAAAGTTTATATGCCACAAAGTTGGAAAATGTAAAAGAAATGGACATTTTTTTAGATAAGTACCATATACCAAAGTTGAACCAAGAACAGGTGAACAATCTAAATAGACCTGTTAGTCGCGAAAAATTAGAAGCTGTTATCAAAAATCTCCCTACCAAAAAAAGCCCAGGACCAGATGGTTTCAATGCAGAATTCTACCAGAACTTCCAGGAAGAGCTAATACCCATACTCCTTAACGTATTCCACAATATAGAAACAGAAGAGTCATTGCCAAACTCCTTTTATGAAGCTACAGTTACCCTGATACCAAAACCACACAAAGACACAACCAAGAAAGAGAATTACAGGCCAATCTCACTTATGAACATCGACGCGAAAATTCTCAATAAAATACTGGCAAACCGAATCCAAGAACACATTAGAAAAATTATCCATTATGATCAAGTAGGCTTCATCCCAGAGATGCAGGGCTGGTTCAACATACGCAAATCTATCAATGTAATCCATCATATAAATAAACTGAAAGAAAAAAACCATATGATCATTACATTGGATGCTGAAAAAGCATTTGACAAAATTCAAAACTCATTTATGATAAAGGTGTTGGAGAGACTGGGAATACAAGGATCATACCTAAATACAATAAAAGCAATATACAGCAAGCCGACAGCTAACATCAAATTGAATGGAGAGAAACTCAAAGTCTTTCCACTAAAATTAGGAACACGACAAGGCTGTCCACTCTCTCCATACCTCGTCAATATAGTGCTTGAAGTTCTAGCAATAGCAATAAGACAACATAAGGAGATCAAGGGGATTGGAATTGGAAAGGATGAAGTTAAACTTTCGTTATTTGCAGACGATATGATAGTGTACATAAGCGACCCCAAAAACTCTACCAAAGAACTCCTACAGCTGATAAACACCTTTAGTAATGTGGCAGGATATAAGATCAACTCCAAAAAATCAGTTGCCCTCCTATACACAAAGGATAAAGAAGCAGAGAGAGAAATCAGAGAAACATCACCTTTCACGATAGCCACAAATAGCATAAAATATCTTGGGGTTACTCTAACCAAGGAAGTGAAAGACCTATTTGACAAGAACTTTAAGTCTTTGAAGAAAGAAATTGAGGAGGATACCAGAAAATGGAAAGACCTCCCTTGCTCTTGGATTGGGAGAATCAACATAGTAAAAATGACAATTCTACCAAAAGCAATCCATAGATTCAATGCAATCCCCATCAAAATCCCATCAAACTTCTTCACAGACCTTGAGAGAACAATAATCAAGTTTATATGGCAAAAAAAAACCCAGGATAGCCAAAACAATCTTATACAATAAAGGAACTTCTGGAGGCATTACCATCCCTGACTTCAAACTCTATTATAGAGCTACAGTATTGAAAACAGCTTGGTATTGGCATAAGAACAGAGAAGTCGACCCATAGAATCGAATAGAAGACCCGGATATTAATCCACAAACCTATGAACACCTAATTTTCGACAAGGGAGCTAAAGGTATACAATGGAAGAAGGAAAGCATCTTTAACAAATGGTGCTGGCATAACTGGATGTCAACCTGTAAAAGAATGAAAGTAGATCCATATTTATCACCATGCACAAAACTCAAGTCCAAATGGATTAAAGACATCAACATTAATCTGTCCACTTTGAATCTGATAGAAGAGAAAGTGGGAAGTAGTCTACAAGATATAGGCACAGGAGACCACTTCCTAGGTAGAACCCCAGTAGCACAGACAATAAGAGAATCAATGAATAAATGGGACCTCCTGAAACTGAGAAGCTTCTGTAAAGCAAAGGACACCGTCAGTAAGACAAAAAGGCTACCTTCTGACTGGGAGAAGATCTTCACCAACCCCTCATCAGATAAAGGTCTGATCTCCAAAATATACAAAGGACTCAAGAAACTAGACACTAAAACTCTAATTAACCCAATTAAAAAATGGGTTGCTGATCTGAACAGAGAATTCTCAACAGAAGAACTACGAATGGCCAAAAGATACTTAAGGTCATGCTCAACCTCCTTAGCGATCAGGGAAATGCAAATCAAAACAACTTTGAGATATCATCTTACACCTGTCAGAATAGCCAAACTCAAAAACACCACTGATAGCCTATGCTGGAGAGGATGTGGAATGAGGGGAACACTCATCCATTGTTGGTGGGAATGCAAACTTGTGCAGCCACTGTGGAAATCAGTGTGGTAGTTTCTCAGGAAACTGGGAGTCAACCTCCCTCAGGACTCAGCAATTCCACTCTTGGGAATATACCCTAGAGATTCCCTAACATACTACAAAAGTATTTGTTCAACTATGTTCATAGCAGCACTATTTGTAATAGCCAGAACCTGGAAGCAGCCTAGGTGCCCCTCAATAGAAGAATGGTTAAAAAAGGTGTGGAACATATACACATTAGAGTTTTACTCAGCGGTAAAAAAACAATGACATCTTGAATTTTGCATGCAAATGGATGGAAATAGAAAACGCTTTACTGAGTGAGGTAAGCCAGATCCAAAAAGAGGAACACGGTATGTATTCACTCATAAGTGAATTCTAACCATAGTTAAAGGTCTTTGAGCCTATTATTCGTGATCCTAGAGAAGCTAAATAAGAAGATGAACCTGATGAAGATTATTTAGCTATCTGCCAGGAGGTAGGAAATAGACAAGAGTCCCAGGTAACCTCGGGTACATGGGGGGGTGGGAAGGTTGTTAGAAGGGAAGAGGGTTAGAGAGAAGGGAGTAGGGGAGGAATGGGGAAAGCTCGGTGGACCGGGATGGGGGGAGGGAGGAAGGATGAATATAGGATCAGGGAAGAATATATTTCAACTAAGGTAGTCATTTTAGGGTTTACAGGAGACTCGATTATATATGGGATCCCAGGTCCAAGGAGAGATCCCCAGATTGTTCTCTGGACAGAGGAGAGGGTGCCTGAACCGGCCTGGGCCCATAACCATACTGATGAATATTTTGCTTATCACCATAGATCTTTCATCTGGCGATAGATGGCTATACAGACGGAGACCCACATTGGAGCACCGGACTGAGCCCCCCAAGGTCCAAATGAGGAGCAGAAGGACAAAGAAAATGAAAAAGGAAATAAGGACCGCGAGGGATGCGATCACCCACTGATACAAGGGGACGGATCTAATGAGAGCTTACCAAGGCCATTTGGACTGGGACTGAACGAGGACGTGATCCAACCAGATTCTCTGAATGTGGCGGAATTCTCTGAATGTGGCGGGACAGGAGTCTTTCTGAAAAGCCACTGACAATGACACTGGGACTTGTTTCCTCTGCATATACTGGATTTTGGGGATCCAGTCTGTTTGGATACTCACCTTCCTGGACCTGGAGAGAGGGGGGAGGAACTTGAACTTCCCAAAGGGCAGGAAACCCTGACTGCCCTTAGGGACAAAGAGGGAGGAGGAGAGAGAGTGGGGGGGGGAGTGGGAGGGTGTTGGGAGGGGGGGCGGAAATGGAAACTTTTATAATTTAATAAAATTACTTTCAAAAAAAAGATATAGGCACAGGAGGCCACTTCCAGAGTAGAACCCCAGTAGCACAGACAATAAGAGAAACAATGAATAAATGGGACCTACTGAAGCTGAGAAGCTTTTGTAAAGCAAAGGACACTCTCAGTAAGACAAAAAGGCTGCCTTCTGACTGGGAGAAGATCTTCACCAACCCCTCATCAAACAAAGGTCTGATCTCCAAAATATACAAAGAACTCAAGAAACTAGACACTAAAACTCTAATTAACCCAATTAAAAAATGGGGTACTGAACTTAACAGAGAATTCACAACAGATGAACTTCTAATGGCCAGAAGACACTTAAGGACATGCTCAACCTCCTTAGCGATCAGGGAAATGCAAATCAAAACCACTTTGAGATACCATCTTACACCTGTCAGAATAGCTAAAGTCAAAAACACCAATGATAGCCTATGCTGGAGAGGATGTGGGGTGAGGGGAACACTCGTCCATTGTTGGTGGGAATGCAAACTTGTGCAGCCGCTGTGGAAATCAGTGTGGCGGTTTCTCAGGAAACTGGGAGTCAACCTCCCTCAGGAACCAGCAATTCCACTCTTGGGAATATACCCAAGAGATGCCCTATCATACTACAAAAGTATTTGTTCAACTATGTTCATAGCTGCATTATTTGTAATAGCCAGAACCTGGAAGCAGCCTAGGTGCCCCTCAATAGAAGAATGGTTAAAAAAGGTGTGGAATATATACACATTAGAGTTTTACTCAGCGGTAAAAAACAATGACATCTTGAATTTTGCATGTAAATGGATGGAAATAGAAAATGCTTTACTGAGTGAGGTAACCCAGACCCAAAAAGAGGAATATGGTATGTACTCACTCATAAGTGGTTTCTAGCCATAGTTAAAGGTCTTTGAGTCTATAATTTGTGATCCTAGAGAAGCTGAATAAGAAGGTGAACCTGAAGAAAATCATATAGTTATCCTCCTGGATATTAGAAGTAGGCAAGGTTGCCAGGCAAACTTGGGTGCATGGGGAGGTGGGGGGGTGGAAGTACGGGGAGATGGTTAGGGAGAGGGAAGAGGGGGAGGATCGGGGATGGATTGGGGAAATGGGAGGGGGTTGGGAGGAAGGATGGTTATGGGAGCAGGGAAGTTTATATCTCTACTAAGGGAGCCATTTTAGGGTATGCAAGAGACTTGATTCTGTAGGGGTTCCCAGGCCCAAGGAGAGGTCCCCAGATTGTACTCTGGGCAGCAGAGGAGAGGGTGCCTGATCTGGCCTTGGCCCATAACCATACTGACGCATATTTTGCATATCACCATAGAACCTTCATATGGCGATGGATGGAGATAGAGACAGAGACACATTTTGGAACACTGGACTTAACTCCCTAGGCCCAAATGAGAAGCAGAGGGAAGGAGATCGTGAGCAAGGAAAGCAAAATCAGAGGAGGCCTTCATCTGACGATGGATGGAGATAAAGACGGAGACCCACATTGGAGCACTGGAAGTCAGGACTGCGAAGGGTGCATTCACCCACTGATACAAGGGGTCTGATAGAATGAGAGCTCACCAAGGCCAGCTGGACTGGGATTGAACGAGCATGAGATCAAACCGGACTCTCTGAATGTGGTTGACATGGGGGCTGACTGAGCCCCCAAGGTCCAAATGAAGACTGAGAAGCTATTGACAATGGCACTGGGTCTTGTTTCGTCTGCATGGACTGGCTTTTTGGGATCCTGGCCTGTCTTGGATGCTCACCTTCCTGGACCTGGAGGGAGGTGGGAGGAACTTGGATTTCCCACAGGGCAGGAAACCCTGACTGCTCTGGGGAATGGTGAGGGAGGAGGAGAGGGAGTGGGGAGAGTGGGGGGAGCGGGAGGGTATTGGGAGGAGGGGAGGAAGTGGAAAGAGTGTTTTCGGATATTTGAATAAACAAGTCTAACGGAAAAAAAATAAATAAATAAAAAGATTTACTTTCTATATAAGAATGCTTTGCCTATGTGTCTGTAAATGCACCAAGTGTGTATCTGGTGCCCTCAGAAATCAGAAGAGGGCATTGGGTCCCTCGGAACTGGAGTTATGAATTGTTATGAGCCACTATATGGGTCCTAGGAATTGAACCTACTCCCTGTTCAAGAGTAACAAGTACTCTTAACTACTGAGTCATCACCCCAGCCCTTATTATTACTTTTAAATGTTTTTAAAATACATAACTAATAGTTATAGTTTAAACTTTCTATCTCTTTGAAATATAAACTAAAGTATTTATGAATGAAATTATATTTGGCTTGGATTAAACATATTCAAGCTGCCATGAATATTGACCATTGCTGATGATAAGTAATGAAAAGAGATAGGCACCCAGGAGTTGTCGTTACAACATTCTTTCTGCTTTCATGTATGTTTAAAATTTTCCATAGAGTACCTTTTACAGATTTTTAGATTTATTTTATGTGTCTGAGTGTTTTGCGTGCATGTGTGCCTGGTGCCCTCGGAGGTCAAAAGAGGACATCCGATCCCCTGAAAATGGAATTACAGATGTTTAGTACTTTGCAAGAACAAGTGCTCTTAACTGTTGAGTCATTTTTCCAGTCCCATGTTAACAGCCAGTTTTTAATTTTAGGGGTTTTGTATTTTGTTTTATGTTATTGTTATTGTACTTGCTGTTTTATTTTGTTGTGAGACAGGATCTCTCTGTTAACCCTGGCTGTCCTAGAACTCACCATGTAAAGTAGACTGGCCACAAACTCACACCTAACTTGGCCTTCTGAGTGCTAAGATTAAAGGCATTTAATCTCAGTCAGTAGAGCATGAGACTCTTAATATCAGGGTCATTGGTTCAAGCTCCATGTTAGGCACCAAATATAGCATGAATAACAAGAACAAAGAGAGAGAAACTGAGATTCAACCCGAAAACCAGAAAAGCAAGGCAGCCAAGTCACTAGAGAAGTCTTACCTCTACCAAAGCTGGGCGACAGCAAAATAGCCAGACAGCTTCTCTCTCCTCTTATTTTATATCCCCGCTAGTGATGGGATTAAGGTGTATAACTCCCTAGTACTGGAAGTACTAAAAGTATAGGCAACCACCATCTGGATTTATTTCTGCTTGTGTAGCCCAGGATGGCCTTGAACTCACAAAAATCCATCTGACTCTATCTCTTCCAAATCTTGGGATTAAAGATATATAGCACCATTGCCTGACCTATAGTGGCTTTAGTTTTGCCTCTGGTCCTCAGGGAAGATTTATTTATTAAAATACAAACAATATACCACTACATTTTCCACCATGTCTGACCAGATATTTTAATTTTACATGTACAACTGTTTTGCCTGCCTGAAAATATGAGCACTATTTGTATGCCTGGTGCTGAGGTCAAGATAGGGTATGGGATTCCCCTGGATCTGGAGTCACAGGCAGTGTGAACCACCATGTGGGTGTTAGGAATTGAACTCTAGAAGCATTTAATTGGAGGTCTGTGTACAGATTCAGAGAATTGGTCCACGATCATCATGGCAGGGAGCATGGCAGCAGGCAGATAGGCATAGCATTGAAACAGTAGTTAAGAACTTACTTCTAATCTAAGATAGAAACAGAGAGAGACTGTACCTGGCACACACCTTCTCCAACAAGGCCTTACCTCCTAATCTTTCCCAAACAGTCTACCAACTGGGAACCAAACGTTCAAATATATGAGCCTGTTGGAGCCATTCTCAATCAAATATGAGTATGAGCATATATGTGTATGTTCGCAAACACACACACACCTAAACAGAACTAAAATAATGAAAAGATATAACAATGACTCAACTTCTGCTTCCCATTGGTAGAAAACAGTTCCTTTTAAATTCTGACTTTACATTCTCAGAACAACAGACTCCAGGAGTTATGGGTACAAATCACAGTGCATAGTATAGCTAAGAAATTCTTATGAATAGTACAGACTATAATAAGTAATAACCTGAGAAGATCTATATTAATAAAATATTTATGTAGGGGCTCAGCAGTTAAGAGCACTAGCTGCTTTTCTAGAGGTCCTGAGTTCAACTCCCAGCACCCACATGGCAGCTCACAATGGTCTCTATCAGTAGTCCCAGGTGATCTGATGCCTTCTTCTGATTTGCAAATATACAAGCAGACAAAACATCCATGCACATAAAATACAGTCATAAATAAATAAACCTTCTTCAAAATCACGTAAACCTATAAGATGAAGTTGACTCTGTCAATACATAATATTGTTCATTTTAGATTCTGTGGATCAGGAGGCTAGCCAGTCACAAGAAAATAATCTATGGATGTTGGGAATAAGATTTTAAAAAACTAATAAAGGACAAAGAAATTCAATTAATCTAATAATGTCTAAGTCCTTTTCTCAGCTGCCAAAAGTACATAAGCAAGTTTATTTATCAAAATGTGGTCCTGTGTTTTTTTTCAGTGGGGGGTGTGCATGCACAAATACATGAATGTCCTTGTGTGAGGAGACCAGAACAACCTTGGCTGTTAATTCTCAAACACCATTCATGTTTTCTGGCCTGATTTGGGTTTGGGTTCTTGGAGGGAGAATGGAGACAAGAGTTTCCTGTGAGTCTGGAACTCACCTAGAAAGCTAACCTGGGTAGCCAGAGAGCCCCAGAGATCTGACTGTTTCATTTCCCAGGGCTGGGTCAAGTGTAAGGTAGGCGCTTTAACCAACGGAGCCATTATTCTAGTCTCATATTTTATTGAAATACAGAATATTCCATAATTCTGATTTTAAAAAATTAACAAAATATTTTATTTATTATATGTATAATTCAGTAACTAATGATTTGTTCCCACTCAAAAACATCAGGACTGAAGTTCTAGTCTCCAGGGCAGAACAAAGTGCAAATAGGCTGAAGTAATAAGTTGGAGATAAGCCTTTGTTTTCACACCTTCATTTCTGGAACGAAATGCCCCCCCCAAAAAAATAGCATGCTGTTTATTATTGCTACAACTGTCAACAAATCAGCAAGGCAATAAAAAAATATCAAGTCTGAAACAAACACCCCCCAAGAGTGGATTTTTTTGATAGGCATAATTAAATAAATGCCTTCATATTTTTTTTTAAATCTTCCAATCTGGTGAATTAACTCTTAAATCCAGCAGAGGGTGCTACAGTAACACCAACCTGAAATTCTCTCACATATTTACACACACACACACACACACACACACACACACACATCCTATAATTCCAAAGAACGCTAGAATAAGTCATTAAATGTGTCATTGATATTTTATTCTAACATAATCACAAAATTACTGGCAGAAAAAAAACATAATTGTGATTAAAATTCAAATTCAATCCAAATTCTTAAATTTAACTATATATAACTTGTCCAGTAATAAAATGTTATAATAATCTGAATGTTTACTAACACTGAAAACAGCAGGCTTCTACATATCACAGAAGATCAAACATGATTCTTTTTTAACTTTTTACATGTATTTATTGGGGTGATGTGTACATGCAGAGGTCAGAAGACAACTTGCAGAGTTGGTTCTCTCTTTCCACCCATGTGGACTCTGGGAATCTGACACAGGTCACCGGGCTTAGTAGTAGATGCCTTTACTTGCTCAGCCACCTTGCCAGCCCAAGTATGTAGTTATTTGTTTAATACATATCCTGCTATTTATCTGATGACTGACATGTTCTTTATGACAAAATACATGCTGAGAGATTTTGCTTGGTAAATACTATGGATAAATATAGCTGTTTTTATCTGATTTGTATCTTACTAGATCATACTAAACATAAACACTACTGCCCTTAAGAAAGTGAGTTTTCGGGACTGGAGAGATGGCTCAGAGGTTAAGAGCACTGACTGTTCTTCCAGAGGTCCTGAGTTCAATTCCCAGCAACCATATGGTGGCTCATAGCCATCTATAATGAGATTTGGCGCCCTCTTCTGGCATGCAAGCATACATGGAAGGAATGTTGTATACATAATAAATAAATAAATCTTTTTAAAAAAAAAGAAAGAAAGAAAGTGAGTTTTCAGTCCTCAAACAGAACCATGTCTAGAAGGCTGCCTCCTGCCCAGCCTTGGGAGCACATCACTTATCACTAAGCAGGCATGAGCTGCCAACCCAGCTCAGCGGCAGAACTAAGTGAACACCCAGATGTTCTTCACACCACATCTGTTCTCCAGCTCACTCAGGCTTATTCCTAAAGTTTCAGGACAGCTATGAAAATCTGTGCCAGTGAATGTGCTCAGAGTCTGAACTAGACAACTTTTCTCCTCAACTACAATATATTTAGCTTAGGAGGCTGTATGTGGACTAAAAGGAATTAGTCAAGGAAAATTTTCTGTGCACTACATAATATAAATATAAATACCATAAAACAAACAGCAAGAGAGAAAACTGGGGAGGCAGTCTCACCCAAGTACCTATTAATTAGCCACTGATTCCCAGTGGTAGGTAGGTAGGTAGGTAGGTAGGTAGGTAGGTAGGTAGGTAGGTAGGTGGGTAGGTAGGTGGCTGGGTGGGTGGGTGGGTGGGTAGATAGATAGGTAGGTAGGTAGGTAGGTAGATAGGTAGGTAGGTAGGTAGGTAGATAAATAGATAGA
The DNA here is from genome assembly GCF_982192425.1 of Myodes glareolus. Lineage (NCBI taxonomy): Eukaryota > Metazoa > Chordata > Mammalia > Rodentia > Cricetidae > Myodes > Myodes glareolus. The sequence continues at coordinate 107,642,612 of NC_142028.1, forward strand.
TAGATTGACAGATAGATAGATAGATAGATAGATAGATAGATAGATAGATAGATAGATAGATAGATAGATAGATAGATAGGATTGATAGATAGATAGGATTGATAGATAGATAGTCTGGATTGTGTTCCAGACATTTGCAGTTGCCACAAAATATCAATAACTCATGTAAATGGAAAGTGATAATTATTTTTCCAGATTTTATTATCTAGTAATTCCTGTTATTGGACAACTTCATAACCAATATGGTAATAATTCATCTGCTAAGAGTGATTCTAAGGAACTGAATCGTCACAAACTGATTAATTCTATAATGATTCTTCAATAATCCATTTTATTTTGTTATATTTTAAAGGCCAAGGATAATTTTATTATACATTTGTTAACATTTAACTACAATATTATTCCTCGACTGCACAGAAAAGGAAAAACAGTCACTAAACTTTAAGTTTTTGTTTTGTTTTGTTTGGGGTTTGAAACAAGGTCTCACTGTATAGCCTGACTGCTCTTGAACTAACAGAGATGCACCTGCCTGGGACCCTGAGTGCTGGAATTAAAAGCGTGTAATATCACAACCAGCTAAACTTTGAGCCTTTAAACTGAAGGTTTCAAGCTTGTGAGATGGCTCAACAGGTAATGGTACTTGCCACCAAACCTGAGTTAGATCCCTGGGAGTCATATGGTGGAAAGAGAGAACTGACTCCAAAAAGTTGCCCTCTGACCTCCATATGTGTACTACAGTACACAAACACGCATGTACACACACAAAATACTTAATACAAGTATTTTGTATTAATACTTAATACAAAATACAAAATGCAAGAACTTATAAAAAGCAAACACCCAAAGATCTCCAAGTTATTTTCACTATCAAAAAAAGATCTTCCAAGAGTCAACATTTCCAGTTATTTTAAAGATAGAAGTACTATACCACACCATCTACCCAGAGCCATATATTGTGGGGACACAACTAAGAATGAGTTCTTTACTATTTATTATCCTTGATAAATTACTTTACTGTCAACTATCTTAAAGGTAGTATTAATTAGTCTGACCATCAATGTGGACTCTTTTGTGTACATGTTTATGTGCAAGTATACACATGTAAATGCATATTTGTGTAGGAGCGTACATATGTGGGGATACACGTGTACACAGGTATATGAACATGTATGTAGAGGCCAGAGGATAATCTTTGGTGCTATTCCTTAGGAGCCACCCACCTTGTTTCATTTTTTCAAATAGAATCTCTCACTGGGACCTATGGTTTGCCCATTCAATTAGGGTGGATGGCCAACAAGTCTCAGGGACCCTCCTGTCTGTCTCCCCAGTTCCTGGACAACAAGTATGCATGAACCACAGACACACCTGGTTTTTTATGGGTTTCTCAGTTTGCACAACAAGCATTTCATTCATATCTATCTCTAGCACTTAGAGGTAGGTGTGTGTGTGTGTGTGTGTGTGTGAGAGAGAGAGAGAGAGAGAGAGAGAGAGAGAGAGAGAGAGAGAGAGAGTTTTCATGGGAGATATATATACATATATATGTATATTATATACACATGTGTATACATGTACACAGATATGTATATAGGCATGCATGAGGAGGCCAGAGGTCAACTCTGACCATCGTTCTTCAGGTCTGTCCCCTTCTTTTTTAAAGTACGGTCTTTCACTGTCGTGGGACTTGACAATTAGGCTGGGCTGGCTGGGCCGCTGCAGAGAGCATGAGGTTCCGTGCTCACGGGTAAGCAGTAGGGAACCAGGAATGCTGAGCATGCAGGGACGAGATATACACCTGTCATGAGGTTCTGTGCTCACGGGTAAGCACTAGGGAACCAGGAATGCTGAGCATGCAGGGACGAGATATACACCTGTTTTTCATCTAGAAAACTGGGAGTAGAAAATTAATAACCTAAGTCCCCAGACTATTATGTTTATCCCAAGTTCTTCCTCCTAGACCTTTATCTTGAGCATTGTTTCTCAGGCAATAGAATCATCCTTAGGGGAGATGTCATATGTGCACGACAGCTTGGTGACCTCTATGATGACCTACAGCACACCGGATCTTTCCCTAGGTCCTTAAGTTACAGAATCTATTTTTATGGAGGAGGTCACACATACTTTGCAAAAGAGTTTCAATATGGCCACACCTTGAGCTTCACTGTGGTAACTGTCATCGGGAAACTTTTTTCCAAAGTTGTAATGTACTTAATCATGACTGAAGTAAACTGCCTGGTGTCAGGTCCTAGAAGTTTGAACCAACACCAGCTACTGAGTTGTGCTAAAAGGGGCTCCTTCTTGACTCACGTGGACTGTTACTCTGCCAACCCTGGCATTTGCAGACCCCACAGACACTGAGCCAAAGTGTCTGCTTTCCTAGTGTTGAGGTCACAAGTACATGCTTCCGTAGGTTCGGGGATCAAACACAGATCCTCACACTACAGCCCCACCCAACAAGGGTTCTCAGCACTCACCTTGCTGTGTCTCTGGCAAGATGGTCAACAGATTAAGGGGCTGGCCACCAACCTGATAACCTGAACTTGAACCCATGTGGAAGAAGGAAAGAATCAACTCTTTTAAAAAGTCCTCTGACTTCTGCATGTGCCCCCCCACACCAACATAAATATAACTCAGTAAAACACTTGACACCAATTTTCCTACTCAGCAAGGAATGAATAACATAACAGATTTACTCACCTTATAAACAGTTCAGTGGACAAAATTTCTATTACTTTTATGATGTGGGATTTCCCTTTGTATGCTGTGAATATGACTGGTTACTTAATAAAGAAAACTGGCTTGACCTGATAGGGCAAAAGAAAGAGATAGGCAGGGAAAACTAAGTTGAATGATGGAAGAAAGGAGGCGGAGTTAGAGAGAAGTCATCGAGCCACCACCAGAGACAGATGTGCTGAAACTTTGCTGGTAGGCCACGACCGCATGGTGAAGCACAGATTAATGGAGATGGGTTAAATTATGATGTAAGAGTTAGCAAATAAGCTAGAGCTAATGGGCCAAGCAGTGATTTAAATAATATGGTTTCTGTGTGATTATTTCAGGTCTAAGCTACTGAGTTGCCTGTAACCAACAAGCAGCCTCCCTACTACACTTTTAGATACTAGTAACAAGAAATCAGATAATAAAAATGAGAATATTGTAAAATTAAAATCTGTGGATCACAGCTTCTGCTTAGTGTGGTATTACTACCTTAACTTCTTCTAAAATGCCTCTGTTTGCTGCCAAGACTACACAGCTAAGTGTGACCCCAGGACCCTAAAGCAGAGGACAGAACAAATTCCTGTTAGCTGTCCTCTGCTCTACATGTATACTACAGCACATGAACATGTGAGGACACACACACATACATATAAATGATGAACAAATAAACAAATGTAACCAAAATCTTTAAAATTTTCTTCAAAATAAGTATTTTACAATTTTTCACTTATTTCTAACTTCAAAATCCATTAGGAACATGATATATTATGTTTAAATGTGTAATATTTGTACATATGAACATACAATCCAAGTTCTTTGACATTTACCTACTTTATAGTAGGCAATCAGTACAAACAAGCCCTTAAAAATAATGCCCTACGAATGCATGAAGGCTTCTAAAAAAAAACTGGACTTAGAGGTCACCTTCATGGGTATTAGGAAAACTGAAGGGCATCTGCCTTCCCCTTTTCCCTCAAGAGGATCAGGCATTTAGTTTCTAAGGCTCCTCCCCTGCCTCTGTGCTCCTGAACTGCACATGACTGACAGAAGCAAGGCAGCACTTATTTTCAGACAGTCTCTCTCTGCTGCAACCCACAATAGACTCCTCCGTTCTCTCTGAATTAGGTTTGCACCTTCTCTTGTCTCTTTTTTATTGTATTAAGACTTATTTCCCATGATAATAAACTCCCCTTATTATAAAGAGCTTTACAAAAGCCACAGATATTCTTTTTCCAGTTCACGTTTTCCTTGGTTCCACAAAATATAGCACCGCATTTGTAAAATTGGACAGGGAGTTTGTTTTTTTTTAATCTAAGAAACCATTGATCCATGTTATAATGACAAAACCACACAATGGTATCACATTTTATAAATATGTTATGTATACAGATGCCTAAGCATTTTTTTTACCTAGGTACATAAGAGACTATCTTCATACAATGTAACTGTTAGAAAATATTTGCCAAAAAAATAATTAATTAGTTAACTTAACTTTAAAGATTCACCAAAATTTGAACCATTTACTAGGCTAACTATTCTTTATATTAGATGCTTTAGCTTGATACTACTAATATTTAAAATGTTTTTATTAAATTATTAGAAAATTTCTTCTTTATCATAGATTTTGCTATAATTCTTTTAAAATACCACTTGCTGCTGTGGGACAATGGTTTTACCCTGTAAAGATTTGTTTCTTGTACTTGTTTAATAAAATGCTGATTGGCCAGTAGCCAGGCAGGAAGTAGAGGCAGAGCAACCAGGCAGAAAGTAGAGGTCGGGAGACGAGAACAGGAGAATTCTGCAAAGAGGAAAGAGTCAGTCTGCAGCCGTCACCAGAAGCAGAGGAAGCAGGGTGAGAATGCCTTGCTGATGAAAGGTACGTTAACCATGTGGCTAACACAGACAAGAATAATGGGTTAGGATGTAGGATATAAGAATTAACTGGGTGGTGGTGGTTCACGCCTTTAATTCCAGCACTCAGGAGACAGAGGCAGGCGGATCTCTGTGAATTTGAGGCCAGCCTGATCTACAAGAGCTAGTTCCAGGACAGGCTCTAAAACTACAGTGAAACCCTGTCTCAAAAAAAAAAAAGAATTAGTTAATAAGAAGCTGAGCTACTAGGCCAACCAGTTTTATAATTAATGTAGACCTCTGTGTGTGTGTTTATTTGAGACTAAACAGATGTGGGACCTAGTGGGACAGAAACCTTGGTCAACAACTTACAATTATTTAAATAATTAGAATTATTGGTAATGGTCTACAAAGTCAAATATAAAACTAGCAAGAATTTTATCTGGAAATGTAACTTCTTGTTCATTATGTCATCATCTGGGCAAACAGATAAATGTGTTCATTTCAAAATAAAACAAAATTTAAAGGTATCTAAATACAAAACTAACAGATGAGTAAATGATCCAGTCTTTACAAATCGAATAAAAATTAAAACTGTGGGGCAAGTGAGATGACTCCATAAGCAAAAGTGTTCAATCCCTGGAACCCACATGCTGGAAGGACATAACTGACTCCGACAAGTCCCTCTCTGACCCCCACAGAGGTGAATAAATGTGAAAGAAAAGGAGGGAGGGAGGGAGGGAGGGAGGGAGGGAGGGAGGGAGGGAGGGAGGGAGGGAGGGAGGGAGGGAGGAAGGGAGGAAGGGAGGAAGGGAGAGAGGAAGGGAAGGAGGGAGGGAGGGAGGGAGGAGGACATTCATTGTTCCCAGCTGGTCACACTGCCCTGGAAGGCTGTGGGAGCTCTAAGAGGTAGGATCTTGCTAATGGAAGTGGGTTTCTAGGGAAGTGTTGTGTGGTATACCACAGCCCTTTCTGCCAAGGCCACTCCCTTCCTGATTGCCAACGTGCAATAAGCTACCTCAAACTCCACATCAGTTAGGAGCAGCTCCCGGTGCTCCCCTGCCATGGGGAACTGTCTCAGCAAACCCTAAGACCAAATAAATACCTCCTCCCTGGAGTTGCTTCTTCCGTGGATTGTATTATAGGAACAAAAACCTATACCACATCACTAAGAAAGCCGTATATCCGTCTAAAATTAGCTGGTTAAGAGCACTGGCTGCTCTTCTGCAGGACCTGGGTTCAATTCCTAGTATCTATGTGGCAATTCACAATCGTCTGTAACTTTAGTTCTAGGGAATTCAAGGCCCTCTTGTGGCTTCTGCAGGTACCAGACAAACATGTAGTACATGGACATACATGAGAACAAAACACATATGCATACATACATGAAATACATGTATACATACATAAAAGCAATTAATTCAAATTTTTAGCAAATTAAAAAATCAAAATTAACTTAAAATAATTTTAGACCTTTAACAGAAGTCAATTGATATCACAGCAATTAAATACTTTACAGGAGGAAAAATTAATAATTACTCATAGATACACCTTAAAGTATAAACATTAAATTCTTTCCCCAATAAGTCAAAACTGGCTTACTTAAAATTAGCAATAAGGCTGATAGAAGATCTTAGCAGGTAAAGACTCTGCTGATGAGAATAATGATCAGCGTATAAATCCCAGGATATATATGGAAGAAAAAGTGAACCAATTGCTGCAGGTTGGCATCTGACCTCTACATATGTGCTTTAGCACATGCACACCTACACATACACACACAAGAATAAATTAATTAATTAATTAATGAAATTAAGAAAACTAAATAAATGTAGGGCTGGAGAGATAGCTCAGAAGTTAAAAGCATGTGTGGCTCTTGTTGAAGACACTGGTTTAGTTCCCAGCACCCATGTGTGACACACAAACATCACTAACTCTGGTACCAAGGGATCTAATGCCCACTTCTGACCTCCAAGAACACAAGGTGCATGTGGTATACATATATACATGTGTACAAACAGACATACACATAAAATAAACCATTTTAAGGATTAATTAATAATTAAATTAAATGAGCAATGAAAAGAAATCCACTATTACCTAATGCTGTTTCACAACTATAAAGTAATTAAAATGTTTTTAAAGGTAAGTACAGGGTTTGATAGACTCCTAATTGACATCTAAATGGTTTTATTCTAATATTCAAAGCACTGACTCTATACCAACCTTTTCAACAAGCCAAATATAACTACATGGTATTTTTAAAGTATATAAAATATCATCATACAGGGGGCTGGAGAGATGGCTCAGTGGTTAAGAGCACTGACTGCTCTTCCAGAGGACCCAGGTTCAATTTCCAGCACCCACATGGCAGCTCACAACTGTCTGAAAATCCAGTTTCAGGGGATCTGATACCTTCACACCAATGCACATAAAATAAAGTTAAATAAACCATGAAAAATAAAATAAAATAAATATATCATCATACAACTTTTATTAGCCAGAAAAGATATTTAATACAATGAAAAACATTTAAAGTGCTACTTAGAATATAATCTGATTCTTTAAACACATTCTTTAAGCATGTAAAAATTATTTCTGGTAAGCATGTAACTATATCTTTGCAAAGTTCATACTTCATATTTCCAAGGAGAATTCCTAGATATTACACACCCAGTTTCCTCACTTAAAACTTTTTTTGGATTGTTTGTTTGTTTTTGGACAGGGTTTCTTTGTGTAACTTGGCTGTCCTGGAACTCACTCTATAGACCAGTCTGGCCTCAAACTCACAAAGATCCACCTGTCTCTGCCTCCTGAGTGCTCAGATTACAGGTGTGCACCACCACTGCCAAGCCAGTGAACACATCTTTTATTAGTGTGGTACAAACAGCCCACTCGAGAACTGGAAAATGGGACTGGACAGATATTTCTCCAAAAAAGATACACAAATGACCTGTAAGTGCACAGCATGGTACTTAACCTCATGGAAAGTGAACAGCATTTTACACTTGCTGTGGTGTTTTTCATTTTTTTAAAAAGATTTATTTATTAAGCATACAATGTACTGCTGGCAAGGAAGGCACCAGGTCTCATTACATTACAGATGGTTGTGAGCCACCATGTGGTTGCTGGGAATTGAACTCGGGACCTCTGGAAGAGCAGCTAGTGCCCTTACCCTCTGAGCCATCTCTCCAGCCCCGGTGTTTTTCATTTTAAAGACTGGCTGGCATTAATTAGGCTAGTGGAAATACGGAGAAAGGGGAGCAGTCAATGCGCTGATGTTGGGAATATGAAACAGTACACAACAATCTGACAGCTCCTCAATGCCAGGAAATTACCATGTGATCTGGTATATTACCAGGATTCTCCAGAGGAACACAACCAACAGGATACATGTAGACCATAAAAGGAATTTATTGGGTTGGCTTAAACAATAGGAATTCGGTTATGATAGCCACCTACACACTAGGAAGGCAAAGAATAGGCACCTCAGCACTCCCGATCCAGTGCTGAAAGCCAGCCAGCTCCTTAGAGGGGCGCCTTTTTGAATCCCTGTTTAAAGGACAAAGAAAATGGAGTGTGCGGTCAGCGTGCCACAGAAGTGATAGACACAGACACTTAGAAAAAGGGCTTGAAGGCCCAGATGCTGTCTTTCTCTGATGTGCCTTCCTCACCTACGCAGCCTGACATTTTAAGACACCACTCCATTCAGAGTAGATTCTTTCCCCAGTCCTTGCCCCATGTTCCAATCCTCCCTTAAAAAGTTCCCACAAACACACAATTCACAGTCCTAGGTCAATAAAACCCAGTCAAGTCAATAACTAAGGTCAAATATCATGCCCAGCAATTCCATCCTTAGTTATAAACCAAAGATAATTGATGACATACCCTTATAAAACTTAGACATGAATGTTTATTACAACATTGTTACTATTAGCCAAAATGTGGAAATAATACAAATGTCCATCAACTAACAGACACATATAGAAGATGTATGTAAGAAAAAATACCATTCAGTCATAAGAAGGAACAAAAAATGATACATGCTATAGCATGTCTAAACACTACACACATTAACCTAAGTGAAAAAGTCAACCACAAAAGACCAACTATTGCAACTGCACATGCATGAACTATCTAGAGGAGGTAAGTCTACAGGGAAAGGAAGCAGATTAACAGTTGCTTGTGTTAGGAAGCAGATTAACAGTTGCAAGGGACAGAGAAATAGGACAGTGATGGTAATGAGGATGAAGTTTCTCACCAGGGTGGTAAAAACATTATAAAATTGTGATAATTGCACAATGTTATGAATATACCAGAGATCAGTAATTTGTACACTTCAAATGGGTAAACTTACAATACACAAATTAAATCTCATTTTTTAATCAGTAAGATGAAAAGTTAGAGCTCTATGTGTCTAGCCCTACCACAAACAACTGCCCCTTCCTAACCATCACACGTACTGGAGATTCATATGCTGAAGAAGAAACCTAATCAGAGGCTAGACACGGAAATACACAGCAAAGAAAAAGAAAGAAATGCGCAGACTTAAGTCAGAGGCAAGACCACACAAAGTATGACACCACACTGCATTTCCTTCTTGCATTTTATAACAACCAACCTAGAAATTAAGAGCTGGCTCTTAAGAGAAATTATAGAAATGCAAAGTCCTGGACTGCAACATTTGAAATCTCCAAATAAAACTTGTGTGGCATTTCCACATCCCCCAGAGTAAAGCTTCCAGAAGTCCCAGCCCTCCTAGTCAACTGGCTGCCTGATCTCTCCACCCAGATATTTAACAGGCATGCCAGTCTTAAACTCTCCCATTCAGTAAATGGAAATGCCAGTTATTTGCTCAAGCCAAAATCTTGATAGCACTGATGGCAGGGTCTGTTGCACACACCCGTAATCTCAAAACACAGAAGGCTGAGGTAAGTGGACTGTCATGATTTCAAGATCTACTGATTACACAATTAGTTCTAAGTCAGCCTGGTTTAGAGCATGAAATCCTATATCTAAAATAAATAGGTAAATTTAAAAATATAACAGGTGTGAGGGAGCTCAGCAGGCAAAGGTGCTTGCTGCCAAGCCTGACAACCTGAGTCTGATGCCCCAGAGCCCAGATGATGGAAGAAGAGAACTAACCCCCTGCAAGTTGTCTTCTGATAGCCATACATGTGTCACAGCAAGCATGCAACTACACACACACACACACACACACACACACACACTAATAAGTAAATAAATAAAAAAATTTAATGACTAGATTTTTTAATTAGTGTGAAATAAAGAGTAATTTACTAGGATATAAAAATTTTCAACGATGGAACTGAATAGAAGACCCGGATATCAATCCACAAATCTTTGAACATTTTGACAAAGAAGCAAAAAATATCAAATGGAAAAAAGAAAGCATATTTAACAAGTGATGCTGGCATAACTGGATATCAACATGTAGAAGAATGAAAATAGACCCATATCTATCACCATGCACCAAACTCAAGTCCAAATGGATCAAAGACCTCAACATAAAGCCAGCTACACTAAGCCTTATAGAAGAGAAAGTGGAAAGTACACTTGAACGCATTGGCCTTCCTAAATATAACCCCAGCAGCACAGACACTAAGATAAACAATTAATAAATGGGACCTCCTGAAACTGAAAAGCTTCTGTAAAGCAAAGGACACGGTCAACAAGACAAAATGAGAGACTACAGAATGGGAAAAGATCTTCACCAACCCCACATCAGACAGAGATCTGATCTCCAAAATATACAAAGAACTCATAATCCAATTTAAAAAAAAAAAGAGTACAGACCTAAACAGAGAACTCTCACCAGAGGAATCTAAAATGACTGAAAGTCACTTAAGAAAATGTTCAACATCCTTAGTCATTAGAGAAATGCAAATCAAAACAACTCTGAGATTCCATCTTACATCTGTAAGAATGGCCAAGATCAAAAACACTGATGACAACTTATGCTGGAGAGGTTGTGGGGTAAAGGGAACACTTCTGCATTGCCAATGGGAATGCAAGCTGGTACAACCCCTTTGGATGTCAGTGTGGCGATTTCTCAGAAAATTAGGAACAACCTTCCTCAAGACCCAGTAATGCCACTTTTGGGTATATATCCAAAGGATGCTCAATCGTGCCACAAGGACATGTGTTCAACTATGTTCATAGCAGCTTTGTTTGTCATAGCCAGAACCAGGAAACAACCTAAATGCCCCCAAACTGAAGAATGGATAAGGAAAATGTGGTACATTTACACAATGGAGTACTACACAGCAGAAAAACATTATGACATCTTGAATTTCGCAGAAAAATGGATAGAGTTAGAGAACATTATTTTGAGTGAGGTAACCCAGACACAGAAAACCAATTATCACATGAACTCATTCATAGGTGGTTTTTAAACACAAAGAAAAGAAAACCAGCCTACAAACCATAATTCCAGAGAACTTAGACAACAATGAGGACACTAAGAGAGACTTACATAGATCTAATCTACATAGGAAGTAGAAAGTAGAAAAAGACAAGATCTCCTGAGCAAATTGGAAGCATGGGGAGCAGAGAAAAACTTAAAGCTCAATAAAAAACAATAAAAAGAAATAAAAGGGCTGGAGAGATGGCTCAGAGGTTAAGAGCACTGGCTGAACTTCCAAAGGTACTGAGCTAAATTCCCAGCAATCACATGGTGGCTCACAACCATCTATAACTTAATCTTGTGCCCTGTTTTGGCATGCAGACAGACTACTGTATACATAATAAATTTTTTAAAAAATTTCAAAGAAGTCAACTATACGATAGAAGTTGTCCCCATTTTTCCTGACTTACAATGTCCTCTAACCCTAAAGTCAGTGCATGAATACCAAGTAGCCGCTATAAAAACTGATAAGCCATACCTCAAATTCTTTTCTCAGGCGTTCTTCCCTTTGAGTGCTAAATTCAAGCTCACTCGTTTGTCTCCGCAGAAGGTCAGAGCAGTCCATGTGTTCTGCTTCTAATTGTTCCACCTTTTTCTGCATATTTTGCACAGCATTATCTTGCTCCTGGAAAATAATTCACTTTTGAATCAACAGCTTATAAGCCATTAATAACTAAAAGTCATCATACAGACAGCACTGAGGAAAATCCGTGTGTCAGTTATAACAAACAGCAGGTTAACCTGTAGAGGCAGGAGACGCTTTGACCTTTTTTCACAGTGTTTCAGAATGTACGTGTGACTTTTATAATTTAATAAGGATGATCAGTAAATACAACAGCTAAAGTTATGTATAGGACATTAAAATGTTATACTAGTTCAAATGACCTCTGGGGTATTTGCAAAAAATGTTGTAGTTCAGCTGTCACATATCCTTTCTCCTGTCATTAGCATGCATAGGTACTTAGGAAGACAAATGGATATGTCCCTTTGTGATAAGAGCTGATTAGCTTCAACAGTTAATAATGACCCTTGAGAGACATTAATGTGAGCTCATAGTACTTAACTGTTGCTTAGTGCTCTTAACATTATAACCACTAGATGGCTCTGTTTCATTTCCTCTTCAATTTTCAAAATAACTAAAATAATCTAGGATCCTCATTCTCACTGCAAGGCTTTAAAACAGTGGTTCTCAACTTGTGGGTTGCGACCCCTTTGGCGCAAACAACCCTTTCACAAGGGTTACCTAAGACTACAAAAACAACAGAAATATTTACATTATGATTCATAACAATATCAAAATTATAGTTATGAAGTAGCAATGAAATAATTTCATGGTTGGGGGTTACTACAACATGAGGAACTGTATTAAAGGGTTGTAGCGTTAGCGAAGTTGAGAAACACTGCTTTAAAAGATCCCTCTTTCTCCACCAACATACATGAACACACAGAGTGGGAGGGGGGGGGCTTCCAAGAATCCCTGGTCACTTGAAACAGAACCTAGGTACATAATTTCAATTACAGTTCTCTATCAAAGACTGTTAAGTACCACTGTTACCTAGCAAATCCAAGTTCCCTTTTTTGGTTTTTTTTTTTCATTTTAATTTTCCTTAATAAAATCATTTAAAAAGAGACTCAGAAGCTCAAGGACATTTTATTAGAGTTTGAGAAAACAACAGGGCAGCGGCTGCTGGGAAAGCAGAGATACAGAAGGAAAAAAAAAGCCATTCCTTTTTTGAGTTAGGGTCCAAGAAAGCCATCGTTTCCAGCAGTGCAGACTGGCAAGCAGCTGCATGGTGGAAGGGGACTAGGAGCTTCAAAGGAACAGTGACAAACCCCAGAGGATGGGGGAGCATGCTTAGGCTTTCCATCATTAGCCTAAAGAAAAGGAGATAGAAAGAAGGAAAACTATGCCTTTTTTGAGTTAGAACTCAAATTATTCTTCCCATCTCCCCAGCATAACTTCAGGTGAATAAGTTTTCCTGTTGGGTGGGTCCCAGACAGGTGATTGGCAGGACCACCTATATTACCACTTAAGGAAGGAGAAAATGGATCTAATGTTTCAATGTTTGCAACAGATCAAAACAGCATGTGTCCACCCAGGGCCAGAGGTAGGGCATTTTCCCTTAAAGGGACTCAACAAAGTCCTGATATCTCCACCTTCTTATATGTTGTTTCAAATCCTGGGGAAAATGCAGTTGAGGGGAAACAAACGGAAGGGGACACAAACAAGGGATCCATCCACAAGGGCCTCCAAAGCTACTCCCTGTAACATCACTTTCCATACAAACATAAACACACTTCTAAAAATTCCTGGTCACTCATAAAACATTATCAGAATCCAAGTATAATTTACTACTGAAAACCGTTTGGAAGATACCTTTCACATGTAAAAACAGCTTTAAGAACATTAAGCACTATATAAATATAAAACTACCATTACCTGCATCAGTACCACTTCTTCAAGCAGTTACTGACAAGAACATTAACTCAAAGCCACCTTTTGAGTTTTGTGCCCTTTTATTAGCATACATTCATTGTGCCAAATGATGGGTTTCACAGGTTTTCATGGACTTTGACCATCACCAACATCCAGTGCCTTCTCTTGCCCTCAAACTGGTTCCCTCTCCCACTCCAAGAGAAGACCTCTTTATAGTTCCATATAACATATTGTATTTTCCTGAACTTTTTAACCTTTATTTGTACTGTATTATTTATTGTATTGCATGCACATTTTGCCTGCATGTACACCTGCGCACCATGTGCATGCAGTGCCTGTGGGGGCCAGAAGAGGGAGCTAGGTTCCCTGGAATCTGTGTTCAGCCCCTGATATTTTATCTTTTACTTGATCTAATCTACTCCTGAGTTCTGGGATTATGAGAATGCACCACGTGCTCCCTTCTATGTGATGCTGGGATCAGGTGGGGGTGCCAAACCCAGGTCTTTGTGCATGCTAGACAAACACTCTACCAAATGAGCTCCATATCCGTCTGAAAATTGAGATTTTGGAGAGGAAAAAAAATCAGAAATATTAGAAATTAAAAACTTCACTGAATGATAAAATAATCTTTTAAATGTATGTTACTAGGTTTATTCAGTCTTCCACCTTTTTTTTTTTTGTCAGAATCTCAGTTTCCTTGCTAAATTCCTTTTCCATGGTGTCAAATATCTCATTCACATTGCTTTCTTTTCCTTACTTTTTTTTTTTTCCAGAAGGGGTTTCTCTGTAGCTTTGGAGCCTGTCCTGGAATTTGTTCTGTAGACCAGGCTGGCCTCGAACTCAAAGAGATCCACCTGCCTCTGTCTCCTAAGTGCTATGATTAACAGCATGCACCACCACTGCCCAGCTCCGTGTTGCTCTTTCAAGGTCCCAAACTGACTTTCTTATCACAATCTTTTGCTTCTTGAAACCTCTTTGAAGTCGCTTTTGTTTGTTTTTTGCTTTTTGAGACAGGGTTTCCCTATGTAACTCTGGCTGCCCTTTGAATTCATAGATCCACCTATTGAAAAGACTGGGGGGGGGGGGAATCTTGGCACCTTTGTCAAAATCAGATGGGTGTAGACACAGGACCTACTTTTAAGCACTCTCTTTCATTGGTCTGTCTGTTTCTACGCAAATTCATGCTGGTTTGACAAGTACAACTTAATAGCTAATTTAAAAGCCGAGCAGTACAATGTTCCTTCAGCTCTGCTATATGATTGCTTTGACTACAAAGGATTTTATGGTGGCTCCATAAAAAGCTAAAGGATTTTTTTTTCTTTTTCAGTTCTGTGAAGACTGTCACTACTGCTCTTTACTTGATTTGGTTTGGTTTTTGAGACAGGGGCTTGAAATCCTGGCCCTCCCGTGATGAGGAGGCACTGCTGGGACTGTAGCCATGCAGCACCACACGAGGCTCCATCACTGCATTTCACGGGACTCAGAATCACTTCCCATGTCTGCTGTGGAATACTCCTGGGAGATGTGAATATGCCAACAGGGCATGGAACAGACCAAAGCAGCAATCCTCACACATCTAGCTTGATGATCCAAGTATCAGGGCTATTTACCAGAGCATGGGTGACTTCCAGGCAGCAGCATGGGTACCACTTCTCAAAAGCGTCTCTGGAGCCCCCTGCCCAACTTGCAGGCCACTCCTCCAAAGACAGCAATTGTTGCCTGTCCCTAAGACTGTGGGAGGGTTCTTGTGAGTTCTGTCATTGCCTGTGCTTCCTGAGCTTGAACCCCATTCCCTCCTCAGTCAGGAACCAGCTACACAAAAGTGTCAATAATTTTATATGTGTAAACACATGCCTATAATATTTCGTACATAGAATCACTGTAATCATTTAAATTTGGAAAGAATTAATTCTCATGCAGGCAAAGACTAAATTAATTATAATAAATACAGAATAAAGTCATACAGCAGTCAGACTGAGTGAATTAGAGCTATTATATTAACTTGTCTCAATCTCAAAAAGACAAACAGGACAAATATACATATTGTATGATATCCCGCTTATATATGTAAAAGACATAAAATGCTTTAAAAAACTAAGTAAAGCATATCAAAGTATATAGACAACATTCAAGGTCAAATTCTCAATGGGGGCTCTGCAGTGGGATAAGTTGGAGAAGGATTCAAAACGGTCTTCAATGATATAAAACTGTATTTCATTTCCACATCTGAACTGAGAACAGCAAACACTAAGATGAAGTACATGGTAGGTGCTAGCTACATCACTGGTACTGGTTGCTTATATTAGGTATTAGTTTTTAAGTGTGTGAGTATTTAAGTGTATGGCTTTACTAATATAATCCAAGCCTGGTATGTATTATAAGATACAAACTAACTTTCCTCCATCGAAACATATTTAACTTTAATTTTTGTCATAGGCTTTATCTTCTAATCAAACGGAAAGCGACCTCAGTTCTTGCATTGGAAAAGCAAGAGTGAGAACTGCGCTGTGGAATTCAGATACTAGAGATATGGGATGTTCTTCTGTCTGTCCACTAGAGGGAGATGTTGAACTTAAAATGTTTTTTAAAACAGCTTTTTTTTAAACTGACATTTACCATCACAAGAAACCACATTGTGCTGTCAGAAAATAAACTTGTTTTCTTTCCACATCTTCTACAAACACACACCAAAAACTATGATGCTTTATATGTACTTATGTAAACAACCCTTCGCAGAACCCAAACTATAGCTCCAATCCTGAGGAATTTTAATTAAACTGGTAGAAGTGTATTTAGAAAGTATCAGAGCAAACGTGCTCTTTCTAGCTTAGAAAACACATCCGTGTGGTTATGGACAACACGAATCTGGTATGAGGTTTCTCCTGAAAGGATCAGAAGAAAAACAGTTTGTTCCTATATTGTAAACTGCACACTGTGGGGACTGAAGAAACGGCTCAACTCTGAGGAGCATGCACTGCTCCTCCAGACCCAAGTTAGATCTTCCCAGCATTCACATCAGGAGCCCATAACCACCTGTAACTCCAGCTGCAGAGGGTCCCACACCTCCGGCGTCTGCAGATGCCTGCCCTCCCCCATAACTAGAAATAAATTTTAAAAGATTCATAGCCATATAGAGTCATAAGGGGTCATTTGCATAGAAAAAATTAAAGAAAAATAAATCAAAAATTGATAAATTGTACATTGCATCATAACTAGCATAAATTCATACACTATTTAAGGCTGATCATCTCAGTCTTTTTTTCCACACCTAGACCAGCTTGTGGGTCTCTATATTAATCACTGTCTACTACAGACAGACATTTCTACAATGAGAGTTAATAGGTGTGTTAATGTACAGGTAAAACAATAAATCATTAGGACTCAGTTTTATACTATTTCTATTTAGCAGCATAATAACAGTAAATTCTTTTAGAAGAAGGTATGGATTTCATTTTGTATAGGGAGACTTAAATAAAATCAAAAGTGGTTGGTTACTCTCACGTTTACAGCCACTATTATACCAATGGGCATGTCTTGAATTTTTTTTTTCATTTTAGATTTTTGAGACAGGGTTTCTTTGTGAAGCTCTGGCTCCTGGAACCAGCTCTTGTGGGTCAGGTTGGCCTGGAACTCCCAGAGATCCACCAGTCTCTGTGGGATGATGGTTCTCCTCCTCTGGCAGCATGCACAGTACCTTCCAGCACTATGCCATGAAAACGAGCCAGTAGGGATGCAGCTTCCCAGTGAGCTTGACTTCTCCATGTCCTATGGCTCAAGTCTGTGCTGTCTTCAACAATACAGCTGTCAAGTTAAGGAGACTGACCAGCAACAATAGCCACAGCAGTAAGGTGCGAGGGTCTATGTGGGCCGAAGGGAGCATCACTGGCCCACAACTGCATCTGGGCTCACACGTGGTGTCTGGCAGCGTCGTACTGCTAGATGGCAACTCCATTCTGACCGTCCTTTTTGTGCATGTACATCTTAGGAAGCTTCTACAGTAGCAGGTTTCCACATGACTTTCTGGAAAGGCCTTTAGTGTATTATACTACCCTGAATTCCCTCCTCTACCCTGCCTTCCGATCCCCAAATCCAATTCAACTCTTCTGCTCCATTAATCTCCAGCAAATCTTTTGTGATTTTATCTTTATCTTATGTATATGGGTGTTTGCTTGAATGAATGTCTGTGTACCACATGCACGTAGTGTCCTCAGAAGCCAGCAGAGAGCACTGGATTTTCTAAAACTGGAGTTGCAGACAGTTGTGAGTCACCATATATAGATGCTGGGACTTGGACCCACGTACTCTGTCAGAGCACCAGTGCCCCTGAGACATCACTCCAGCCCCATCGCTACCCTCTTTCACTGCATCCTATTTCCTGTATCTGAAAGGCCCCTCTCCAGAGCCCCTTACTGTTCTGACCGTTTTCCAAACGAAGTATAGATATCTGAGGAGTCAAAGCTAGCATTCAGTAATGAGTGAAAATGTCATGTTTGTCCTTCTGGGTCTGGATTACCCCACTTAGAATAACTGCTTACAGCTCCATTCAATTGCCAAAATTGTGTTTTCCTAACAGCTGAATAATATTCTGTCATGTAAATATAACACATTTTCATTATTCGTTCATCAGATGACGAACATCTAGACTATTTACATTTCATGAACATTGTGATATAGCAGCAATGAAGGTAACTCTGAAGGCTCAGGATCATTGCAAAAGAGGATGAGGAAACACGGTAAAAGCCAGAGGCAAAAAGGAACTACAAGGAAAAAGTATTCTCCAGATAAAGCAGGACAGTTGTACATATGAACTCACAGTAGTTATGACAGCACACACAAGACCTGTGAAGCTCAGGCCAGGGAACATCCCACATGCAAATGAATGAATGTAGTACATCACATAAATGGGCTCAAGGACAGAAATGACATGATCATCTTAATGGAAGCAGAAAATTTTTTTGACAAAATATGGCATCTATTTATGATAAAAAGCTCCAAAGTGGGCCAGTGAATGGATCCACAAGTAATAGGACTTTCCACTAAGTGCAAAGGTCCAAGTTTGACTGGAGAATCTGTACAGTACAGAGGGTTGACTCATTCAAGTTGTTCTCTCTATATATAGATAGATAGATAGATAGATAGATAGATAGATAGATAGATAGATAGATATAGATAAAGATATAGATATCACGCGCACACACACACAAAATCAATAAATGTTAAAATTTTTTACTTTGTTTAAACAAGCACTAAAGAAACTGGGAATAGAAGGAATATATCCCAATATAATAAAAGCTGTATATGACAAACCTATTGTTAACATTATACTAAATCAAAACAAACTCAGGGTATTTTCACCAAAATGAAGAACAGTAATTTTATTTACTATACTATTAGAAGTCTTAGCTACCAAAACTAAATATGTATAAAAGAACCTGTGAACTTTGTGAACTTATTACAAAATAATTTAAATGGGGGAGGAGTGTTGAAGGCAGGCACCCTGTATGGGTGGATAAAGCCACTCTCCAAGTCATAATTATTAAACAAAAATTGCAGTGCCAGCGGCTGGCTACCTCCCTACAAGTTGTGGGCTAGGGAGGCTTCTGAAGCCCCCAAAACCATACTGTCTCTTGCCACTAGTATTGGTTACCCACCAGAACTACATGTGTGATGGACAGCTGCACATCAACTTGACACATGCTGTTGTCATTAGAGAGGAAGGAGCCTCAGTTGAGAAAATGCCTCCATAAGATTGGCTGCATGCAAGACTATAGGGCACTTTCTTAATTAGTGACTGATGGGGAGGACCCAGCTCATTAAGGGTGGTACCACCCTAGGCTGTTGGTACTAAATTCTATAAGAAATCAGGGTGATCAAGCCATGGGGAGCAAGCCAGTAAGCAGCACCCCTCCAGGTTTCTGTCCTGTTTTGAGTTCCTGTACTGGTTTCCTTCAATGATGAACTATAATGTAAAGTGTAAGCCAAATAAACCTCTTTCCTTTCTAACTTGGTCATGGTGTTTCATTACAGCAATAGGAATATTAACTACAACAGCATGATAAGACAACTAGTCCTGAAGACACCACATACTTTGCAGGTTATAGAAAAATCAAGTTGAAGCTGAGCTAGAAGCTTCCTCCCTGGTAGCTACTGCCTATAGTGCCCAAAAGTACTACTTCAAACTGCTGTAGGAGAGGTGTCAACAATGGTCTTTCTCAGATTCAGACCCTTCATATTATATGGCCAGGCTGCCAGGCAAAACATGCCCACTGGTACAATAATAGCATGACCTTTTATGAGGGTTACCAACCACTTTCTGATTGAAGCCTGTTCCACAGGAAAGAACTCACATCTGGTATTGTAAATCTTGTTCAAAGACAATGGGTAGAAAGGACACAAGCACTAATGGGTGTAGAAAGGAGGCCACTAGTTTATTCCCGGCCACTTATCCCAGAAATAATCACACAGAAACTGTATTAATTAAATCACTGCTTGGCCCATTAGTTCTAGCTTCTTATTGGCTAACTCTTACATATTAATTTAACCCATTTCTATTAATCTGTGTATCGCCACATGGCTGTGGCTTACCAGCTGAAGTTCTGGTATCTGTCTCCAACAGGGCTATATGGCTTCTCTATGACTCCGCCTTCTCTCTCCCAGCATTCAGTTTAGTTTTCCCCACCGAGCTCTGTTCCCCTATAGTTTGCTGTAGGCCCAAAGAAGTTCCTTTATTTATCAATGATAATCATAGCACAGAGGGCAATCCCACATCAAATAGGCAAACTACAGCGGTCATGTGGCTAAATACACAATATGCCTGTCAAACTTCCTACTATAAAGGACACCTGAGTCATGAAAAAAAGTGATATATAACTTTCTTTTTCCTCTTCTTCTTCTTCTTGTTCTTCTTGTTCTTGTTCTTGTTGTTCTTGTTCTTGTTGTTCTTCTTCTTCTCCTCCTCCTCCTCCTCCTTCTCCTCCACCTCCACCTCCTACTTCTCCTCCTCTTCCACCTCTTCCTCCTTCTCCTCTTCCTCCTTCTTCTTCTATTTTTGGTTTTTTGAGACAGGGTTTCTTTGTGTAACAGCCCTAGCTATCCTAAAACTAGTTCTGCAGACCAGGCTGGCCTCAAACTTACAGAGACAACCTGCCTCTGCCTTCTGAATGCTGGGATTAAAGGCATGCACCACCATTGTCTGGTCCATATAACTATTTTCTAATTTAACTCTGTCATGAATTTTTCAAGGTAGGTGTATGTGTGTGTATGTGTGTGAGTGTATGTGTGTGTGTGCACGCGCGCGTGCGTGTGCATATTTCTTATAGGTAAAAACATAACTGATAGTAGTGTGTAAAATGTAATATGAAGCACCACAGCTTCAGAACAGCCATTCTAACTGTATACAAATTCACTGGCACATATAAGCTTTGGGTCTGGCTAATCTCACTGGATGGTGTTTTTGTTTGTTTGTTTGTTTGTTTGTTTTTGGAAACAGGGCTTCTCAGTGTAGCCCTGGCCTTCCTGGAACTCATTCTGGAGACCAGGCTGGCCTTGAATTCAGATATTTTTTTAAGTTGAAAGCTCTTTACAATAAAATTTTAATAATCAAAAATTTCTTTCTCAATATTTATGTTTACAACTGAGTGTAATTATGCATGCCTTTAATCCCAGCACTTAGGAGGCAGAGGCAGGCCTGTTCTACATAGTGAGTTCCAGGACAGCCAGAGTTACATAATATAGCAAGATGTGGTCTCAAAACAAAATAAAATAAAACAAAACACCCTAAATATTTACATTTATGCCCATAGGTTAAATCCTTCAAAAAGAAAAAGAGCAAGTGACTGTCAAGTACTCAGCCCTAAGTGGAACTTATCACCCATTCCAAGGTGCATGAAACACGAAGAAGGAAAGAACATAAGAGCTGGCAGACTGAGGAGTGCTCTGGAACTGCCCTCCAGGCTGCCACAGCCTTTACACTCTCAAGTCTCAGCAGCTGTCCTTACTTGAACAAGATCTGCACAAGATTGTACCTGTGAACAAACTGACATGGAAAGGGGAAGAGGCTCTTGAGGCCACACCCATCCCTAAGAATTTGTAGGCAGTTAATGGATGCTAGGAGGAGGTCCTGGTGAGAACCCACCCCTCTCTAAGCATCTATAGGCAGTTCATGGTTGTAGGGGAAGAAGAGACATTATCTTCTGTGGTATATCCACTGCTGAGTTGCCCATGCTCCTGCACTAATCCCCCATCCAAGCTCCTGTGGGCAACCATAAGTAAACACAATTGTTCACCCCCAAAAGACAGGAGAGTAGAAAGGGAACTGTTGGGAAGAAGAAATGGATGAGCAGAAGTAAAGGGGACCAAAAGAGGGTAATAAGAGTGCATATGATCAAATACACTATACACATGTATGAAAATGTCATAATAACAAGTCCATTACTGATCCAGCCATGGTGTATGCCTTTAATCCTAGTATTTGAAAGGCAGAGCCAGATGGATCTCTGAGTTTGAGGTCAGCCTGGCCTACAAAGAGAGTTCCAGGACAGCCAGGACTATTACATGCAGAAATCCTGTCTCAAAACCACTCCCCCAAAAAATTATTTTGTATGCTTAATATATCCTAATAAAAGTATATTTTTAAAAAAACACCTACTTTTGGTAAGCATGATGCCTCATGCTGAAAATTCTAGCACTCAGGAGGTGGAGACAGGAGAAGCAGGAGAAATTCAGGAATAACAAGAGATATTCAGCAAGTTTAAGTCCAGCTTGGTCTACGTGATACCCTATCTCAAAACTAAAGACCTATAAGACATACACACCCTGCAATGAAGCTATCCTACTGTAATAATCATGATCCCTATTTGCAACAGCTTCCCTACTGTCATGTCACTACAAGTGAAACATGGTCTTCCAGAAATCAAAGACTTAGAATAATTTTTCACCTGAGGGAGCTAGTAAATTATCCTATTAATAAAATTTTAGTATCATAAGCATCAAAAACACATTTTAGACACTAATTATTTTTAAAATACCTGTACTATAAGCTGTAACTCTCTTCGTTCTGCTTCCCACTGTTCTGCTTGTAATCTAAAGTCCTCCAATGCAGTCTCCCTGATGTGAGACTCCATCTCATTCTTCTCTTGCTGATGCTTTTCCAGCGCTTCCTTCACGTGAATAAAATCTTACTTTACTATTACATCAATAAAGGTTACATTTTATCTTTTAAACCTAGTTTAGATGTACAAGGGGCTCTCCCTTCTAACAGGCTGGTAAAAACTCTTAATCTGTGTTAAAATCTTGGGGTTGGCATGCTTAGCATGCCTCAAGACCTGGATTCAATCCCCAGTTTGCACAACACCAGGCATGGTGGTACGCACCTATAATCTCGGGGTTTGGGAGGTGGAGGCAGAACAACCAGAAGTTCATAGTAATCCTTGTCTATGAAAATTCAAGGCCAGTCAAGGTCACACGAGGCTCTCAAAAATTAATAATTCATGCTTAAAATCTTAATAAAACTACCACCTTGATTATCAAAATATAAATCTGAAATAAATAAATTCAATATGAGGAGTTGGGACAAAATGAAAAAAAAACCAAAAATGAATTCCAGTTAGTATGGACATCTTTACCTGTGAATAAATTGTATTATCCCTCATAACAACGAGTCAATCATGTGCCTGTGCTTATTGTGAAAAATGAAAATAACTCTAACGGGTTGAGACTGGGGTTCTTTCATCAAGTATAAATCAAAATATATCTTTCTATCAAGCTTCAACAAAAACTGTATTATCCCTAAAATTTAAATGCATATCTGTTTTTGTTTTTTTTTTCAAAAAAAAGTAGAAAGGGTGTTGTTCAATAAGTCAGAGTAAGAATATTCCTAAATGATACCAGGTCATGGTGGCACACGCCTTTAATCCCAGCACTTGGAAGGCAGAGGTAGGCGGATCCCCGTGAGTTCAAGGCCAGCCTGGTCTACAAGAACTAGTTCCAGGAAAGCCACAAAAGCTACAGAGAAACCTTGTCTCAAAAAGAAAGAAAGAAAGAAAGAGAGAAAGAGAGAAAGAAAGAGAGAATTTGAGGCCAGTCTGATCTGCAGAGCCAGTTCCAGAATAGCCACTACTGCACAAAGAAACCTTGTCTCAACCCCCCCTCAAAAATATTCCTAAAAATTAAAACTTTGAAAATACAAATACTCAGTTCAGACTATAACTAATTTCTAGTTTTCCAGATAAAGAGTAGTTTCAAAGGCTTTTCCTTTTTAATTTTCCTAGTATACCACATTTATGAGATCTAATTAGGTCCAAATCCTTAATTAAAAAATACAAGTATCTGTGAAGATCAATTTTCTAGTTTACAGGTTTAAAACAGAATCCTCATTAACATGTGGAGAAAAGGTCTATGGTTTCTGCGAGGAGAAAGGGGACCTGTCCACATGGACCTAACTTTCACTAGCAGAAAGCCTCAAGAACCTGAGGCTTCCCGACCCCTAAGATGAAAAAGTGACTCCTATTCAACCCCAATCTCCTCTATCCATCTCAGTGCAAGGGAGCTCAAACACAACAGACTAAACTCAAAGCAGAGATATACAAAGTAGTGGAAAAGATCATATCAGACTTCATACCTTAAAGTGAAAGCTAATTGATGTAAGGAGTGCTGCCACCATCAACCCTTCTTTCTTTCTAGTGTGACATTTTATTCAGACAAAGTAACACATGTACACCTAAGAACTTACAGACTAAGCACACAGACACATCCATCATTTAAACACCAGGACATAGCAATGCAGTGGTTACCAAGAAACAAGCCAGGATTATTGACAGGGAGAAAAATAAAAGTAGATCAGCTGACACTGTCTGGGGACACTTGTGACAAAACTTTTCTTATTTTGTTTTGTTTTTTGGTTTCTCAAGAAAGGGTTTTGCTGTAACTTTGGAGCCTATCCTGGAACTAGGTCTTGTAGACCAGGCTGGCCTTGAACTCACAGAGATCCGCCTGCCTCTGCCTCCTGAATCCTGGGATTAAAGATGTGCACCACCACCACCAGGCCAAAACTTTTACATTTACTAAATGTTGTGGTAAAATAATTTTTTAGTGAAAATGCAATATAAGGAGCAAGAAAAACCTGAGTGGGTGTATGTTGCTTGACACAGGCACCACCAAGTCAGGGACCAATGCCTCAGTCCCATGGAAGTGGTGGAGCCTATCCCAGGTGAGGCTCAGAAGGATGGCAAAGCCTCCCATGGGTACAAGTGCCATGTTGACAGTGTGTACAGAAAACTTCCACCATAGCTTTCTCCCCAGATGGTGCGGGAGAATTGTTTGTATTCTGTCAATCATGTTTTAAATAAATGCTGATTGGCCAGGCAGGAGGTGTAGGTGGGGAAATCAGACAGGAAGTGGAAATGATGCAAAGAGAGCAGAAGAATTCTGGGGAGGAGGAAGTTGATTCCTCGCACTCCTGCCCAGACCACTGAAGCAGCAGGATGTAAGCTGCCCCACTGAAAAAGGTACTGAGCCACATGGCTAAAATAGATCAGAATAATGGGTTAATCAAGATGTGAGAGTTAGCTAATAAGTAGCCTGACCTAATGGGCCAATCAGCATTATAACTTACGGAGTTCTCTGTGGTTGATTTTCTCTGGGACTAAACAGCTGTGGGGTATTGGGGGGCCGGGCGGGACACAGAAAACACAAACAAGCAGATGCTTATGACCCAGATGCTTATGACCTAAGACAGCTCTTCTACAGAGACTGTGCCTGCGAAGATGGGCTAACCCTGCCTCCCTGATCGCCTCCACATTTATCCGCATGCAGTAACCCCACCTCGTTTAGCTGCATAAGTACACTGAGCTTCCAGGATGCTGGGGCTTCTCCATCAGAGGGCCCAGAAAAACCAATACCAGCTTTTCTGTGTCCCTGGGTTTGCCCTTTCTTAATTCTCATACCTCCCCAGTCAGGTCAAGTTCCTGAGACCATGCAAGGATGCAGCAGTGCATAAAAATAATGGATACTTGAGGTAACTATGGAACATTTTTATATTTTTCTTTTCTTTTTTAAAAAGTTTAAACTATTATACCAGAATGTGGTGGTACACACCTTTAATCCCAGCACTTAGGAGGCAGAGGCAGATGATCTCTATGAGTTGGAAGCCATTCTGGTCTACAGAGTGAGTTTCAGGACAGCCAGGGTTACAGAGAAACCCTGTCTTGGGAGGAAAAAAAATTAAAGAGCTACTTCAAAATCATGGCACATATACTCAATTCAATATCTACTGTCTAAGTTACTTGTCAACTTCAACCTCAGCACCGCTTGTACTGTAGGGAATGCAAAAAAAAGGGGGGGAAGGGACCAAAACTATAGAAATTTATACCTTACAGTAGTCTTAGTAAAAACTAAATGTTTTGCATTTCATTATTTGTCATAAAATGTGCTCTACATAATAAGGCATTATAAAACACATAATTTTCTGTATTTATTTCATATTCAAACTGAAATCTAGAACCCACTTTTATTTTGTTTTGGTTTCTGGAGACAGGGTTTCTCTTTGTAGCCCTGGCTGTCCTGGAACTTGCTCTGTAGACCAGGCTGGCCTCAAATTCACAGAGCTCAAGCACCACCACTGCCCAACTAGAAGCCACATTTTTAAAATTTACATTTTGATGTTGTTAGAACAAAAAGGATATGTATCTTAATTGTCACAGTATTCCAAAGAAACAGTTGCTGCTTTCCTTTTAGTTATCATTGTTACCTTTTGTTTCTTTCATTTCTGTTGTGTTTCTTCCATTTATTTGTGGTGATGTGGATCAAACCCAAGGCCTCAGACAGTTGAGACAAGGACTTACCAGGATCAGAGATCTCAAATGCTTTTCACAAAAGAAACAGTATAAACAGCATACATCTTAAAACAATGCTGAAGCACAACCCAGGAGATCTGTAAAAATGCCTCTAAAAGAGAGGGAGGGAGGGAGGGAGGGAGAGAGGGAGGGAGGGAGGGAGGGAGAAAGCCCAAAGCTAGTCTGATGTAATATCCAATCAGTGGGCTGAGGTGGGTATTATATAGAGAAACTTTCACTTAGGTGAAGTATTTTACCTGTAGAGTTTTTTGTAGCCTGCTCTTTTCCTGCATAAGTAACTCGTATTCTCGATTGCAATTTTGAATTATATTGTCTCTTTCCTCCAAATCATGTTCAAATCTTCTGCATTCTTCTTTCCATTTCTCTTGGGAAGTCTGAAATGTTCTCTCAATTTCATTTACCTTTCCTTGAAGTTCTGAATTCTGAGCTATTAAAAATATGATAGAATTAATATATTTACAACCACAAATTAATTCATTAGGAGTCTAAGAACCTAGCCAATGGAGCTTAAGACAAAATATTTCTCCCTTCAGCAAACTCTAGAAAAACCCACAGTCCCTGTAGTACTATACTGATTTTTCACTCTCTTCTTGCCCTCAGACAGAAGTGATTTTGCTACAAGCCAATATGGCAGGTTCTTAAAGTCATGCCCATGTTTAGGTATACCTATAGTACTAGCAGCACCTAGCACTAATTTTTTCCTCTTTTCAAGAAAAAAAAATTTGGGTGCTGGAGAGATGGCTCAGCGGTTAAGAGCATTGCCTACTCTTCCAAAGGTCCTGAGTTCAATTCCCAGCAACCACATGGTGGCTCACAACCATCTGTAATGAGGTCTGGTGCCCTCTTCTGGCCTGCAGGTGTACATAGAAACAGAATGCTGTATACATAATAAATAAATAAACATAAAAAATGTTAAAGAAAAGAAAAAATCTGGCTGAGTGTAGTGGCGTATGCACTCTAGAAGCAGAGGAAGGTGGATTTCTTGAGTTGGAGGACAGCCTGATCTACAGAGTAAGTTCCAACCTCCCCAAGTACCCACTACACGCACACATGCACATACGCACACACACACACACACACACACACACGTCTATACAATAATGCATTTTTAAAAAGAAAACAAACTAAATGTGTGTTGTTCTCCTTTTCTGAACAAGGCCCTAACTAGGGCTGTGTTGCTGTGTGTATGTGTGTTTGTGTATGCGCACTTGTGTATGCATGAGTGTGTGGTATGTAATAGCACTGTGAAGGCCACAGCAAGATGTCAGGTGTCCTGTTCTACCACTCTCCATCATGTTTCTCTAAAACAGGGCCTCTCACTAAGCCTCGGGCTAGACCGATTGTCAGTTGGCAAGCCTAAATGGTCCTTCTGTCGCTGCCCCTCACCGCACTGGAGCTGACTTTATTTAGCATCATCTTCAGGATCATGTATATGTGTATGTGTATGTGTGCCCATGGCTGACTTTTTATGTCAGTCCTGGGTATCTGAACTCCAACCTTCATGCTTAAGTAATAAGGGCTTTTACTGAGCCATCCCTCCAGCCCCACACTGATCTTTTAAAAGATCATGACATTGCTGGGCAGTAATGGCACATACTTTTAATCCCAGCACTCAGGAAGCAGAGACAGGAGGATCTCTGTGAGTTTGAGGCCAAGAGTTACAAGAGCTAGTTCCAGAACAGTCTTCAAAGCTACAGAAAAACCCAGTCAGAGACAGACAGAGAGAGAGAGAGAGAGAGAGAGAGAGAGAGAGAGAGAGAGAGAATAGATCATGACATTTAGAGCTATTTTATTTTTTTCTAAGATTTTTTTTTATTTATGAGTCTTCTGCCAGCATGTCTGTACATCACATGTGTCTGAAGCCCTCAGAGATTAGAAGAAGACATCAGATTCCCTCTAATTGGGTTTACATATTATTTGGGAACCAAATCTAGGTTCTCTATAAGAGAGAGCAGTAAGTGCTCAGCCCCTTATCCCCCTAGAGCTACATTTTTAACTCCAGCCCCCTAGAGCTACCTTTTTTAAGACTCAAGATTATAGTCTTTGATGTTTCATTATTAGAAAAATGCTAATTTTGTTTGATTGGTTGGTTGGTTTACTTTTTGGAATCAGGGTTTCCCTGTAGTTTTGGAGCCTCTTCTGGAACTCACTATGTAGACCAGGCTACCCTTGAACTCACCCTTGAACCTGCCTCTGTTTCCCAAATGCTGGGATTAAAGGTGTGTGCCGCTGCCACCACCACCTGGGGGAAAATGCTAATTTTAACACACCTTAGCAATAAGAAAGTCAGGAAATTGAAGCTATAACAGTGTTGCATCCTCAGAGCTTCACTACCCATTCCCCTACCACAGATGCACTGCTCGCCTCCGGCCCTACTTTAGAAGTGAGCAACATATCATATTATCATTGCTGGTTAAGCATCTAGAAAAGTAGGGAATGGCTTCCAGGTCTGGCTTTACCAACTAACTCCTGATCAAATCTCTCCAATTCCCTGACCACAGTAGAAATGAAAACACCTCCTCATTAAGTTTTAGTGGAGATAAAATGAAGTACTTTATAAACATATGTGTTAAACAAACAAAAATGCTAATTAGTAGCATGAATTTTAAAATGTTATTTCTATTTTGCATGAATCATATAAAAGATGCAAAACTCAAAACTGTAAAATAAATATATGGAAGTGTTTCCCAAGCACCTTTCCATGGTGCAGCAGTCAGTGTTCCAAAGTCTGATACTTCACCCTCTACAATCAGCCTACTTCGCTCCTACTTCTTTGAAAGCCTTAAAACCTCTTCTGAAACTTGACGCTGCTTCCTGGGCCTTCAGTGGTAAAATTCAGTCTGGCAATTCACACCCTATAGTCAGCAGGTGCGACCTTCAGTGACGGGGACCATCAACCTGCCTTCTCTTCTACCACCATCTCTATAATCTAGTATTTGGATTGTCCTCAAATTTTCTCATCTCTTCTCTATTTTCCACTCTACCTTCTGCACATTAATTACTAGGAATTTCTTCCATTTTCATCTCAAATAATTCTACTAATGTTTTTCATTTCTACTTCATTTTTAATTTCTAAGTTTTTCCCTTTTTTGTAGCTCCTGATTCTTTCCTTATGGGATATATGCTCTTTATTTTTTATTTAATTTATTTTTTCATAGTATTTTTTTATTTTTTATTGATATTTATTGAGCTCGACATTTTTCTCTGCTCCCCTCCCAGCCTCTCCCCTCCCCCTTTCAACCCTCTCCCAAGGTCCCCATGCTCCCAATTTACTCAGGAGATCTTGTCTTTTTATACTTTCTACTTTATACTTCCCATGTAGATTAGATCTATGTAAGTCTCTCTTAGTGTCCTCATTGTTGTCTAAGTTTTCTGGAATTATGGTTTGTAGGCTGGCTTTCTTTGCATTATGTTTAATAACCACCTATGAGTGAGTACATGTGATAATTGTCTTTCTGTGTCTAAATTACCTTACTCAAAATAATGTTTTCTAGATCCATCCATTTTACCGCAAAATTCAAGATGTCATGATGTTTTTCTGCTGTGCAGTACTCCATTGTGTAAATGTATCACATTTTCCTTATCCATTCTTTGGTTGAGGGGCATTTAGGGTGTTTCCAGGTTCTGGCTATGACAAACAAAGCTGCTATGAACATAGTTGAGCACATGTCCTCGTGACACGATTGAGCATCCTTTGGATATATACCCAAAAGTGGAATTACTGGGTCTTGAGGAAGGTTGTTTCCTAATTTTCTGAGAAATTGCCATACTGACATCCAAATGGGTTGTACCAGCTTGCATTCCCATTAGCAATGCAGAAGTGTTCCCTTTACCCCACAACCTCTCCAGCATAAGTTGTCATCAGTGTTTTTGATCTTGGCCATTCTTACAGATATAAGATGGAATCTCAGAGTTGTTTTGATTTGCATTTCTCTGATGACTAAGGATGTTGAACACTTCCTTAAGTGTCTTTCAGCCATTTTAGATTCCTCTGGTGAGAGTCCTCTATTTAGGTCTGTACTACATTTTTTTAAATTGGATTATGTGTTCTTTTGGTGTCCAATATCTTGAGTTCTTTGTATATTTTGGAGATGAGACCTCTGTCTGATGTGGAGTAGTGAAGATCTTTTCCTATTCTGTAGGCTGTCATTTTGTCTTGGTGACCATGGCCTTTGCTTTACAGAAGCTTTTCAGTTTTAGGAAGTCCCATTTATTAATTGTTTCTCTCAGCGTCTGTGCTGCTGGGGTTATATTTAGGAAGTGGTTCCCTGTGCCAATGCGTTCAAGTGTACTTCCCACTTTCTCTATTATAAGGTTCAGTGTGGCTGGCTTTATGTTGAGGTCTTTGACCCATTTGGACTTGAGTTTGGTGCATGGTGATAGATATGGGTCTATTTTAATTTTTCTACATGTTGATATCCAGTTATTCCAGCATCACTTGTTAAATATGCTTTCTTTTTTCCATTTGATATTTTTTGCTTCTTTATCAAATATCAAGTGTCCAAAAATGTGTAGATTGATATCCGGGTCTTCTATTCGGTTCCATTGGTCCTCCTATCTGTTTTTATGCCTGTACCAGGCTGTTTTCAGTACTGTAACTCTGTAGTAGAGTTTGAAATCAGGGATTGTGATGTCTCCAGAAGTTCTTTTATTATACAGGATTGTTTTAGCTATCCTGGGTTTTTTGCTTTTCCAAATGAAGTTGAGTACTGTTCTTTCGAGGTCTTTGAAGAATGTTGCTGGGATTTTGATGGGCATTGCGTTGAATCTGTAGATTGCTTTAAGATTGCCATTTTTACTATATTAATTCTGCCTACCCAAGAGCATAGGAGGTCTTTCCACTTTCTGGTGTCTTCTTCAATTTCTTTCTTCAAAGATTTAAAGTTCTTGTCCTACAAGTCTTCCACTTGTTTGGTTAGAGTTACTCTGAGATATTTTATGCTATTTGTGGCTATTGTGAAGGGTGTTGATTCTCTGATTTCTTCCCCAGCCCTTTTATCATTTGTGTACAGGAGGACTACTGACTTTTTTTTTTTGAGTTAATCTTGTATCCTGCTACATTTCTGAAAGTGTTTGAGTTGCAGAAGTTCCTTGGTAGAATTTTTGGGATCACTTATGTAAACTATCATATCATCAGCAAACAGAGAGACTTTGACTTCTTCTTTTCCAATTTGTATCCCCTTGATCTCCCTCTGGTGTCTTATTGCTCTAGCTAGGACCTCAAGAACTATATCGAACAGATATGGAGAGAGTGGACAACCTTATCTTGTTCCTGATTTCAGTGGAATTGCTGGGAGTTTCTCTCCATTTAGTTTGATGTTGGCTGTTGGCTTGCTGTATACTGCCTTAATTATGTTTAGGTATGTTCCTTGTATCTCTGCTCTCTCCAAGATCTTTATCATGAAGGGATGTTGTATTTTGTCAAATGATTTTTCGGGATCTAATGAGATGATCATGTGGTTTTATTTTCAGCTTGTTTATATGGTGGATTACGTTGACAGATTTTCATATGTTTAACCATCCCTGCATCTCTGGGATGAAGCTGACTTGGTCATGGTGGATGATGGTTCTGATATGTTCTTGGATTCGATTTGCTAGTATTTTATTTAGTATTTTTGCATCAATGTTCATCAGTGAGATTGGTCTGTAATTCTCTTTCTTAGTATTGTCTTTCTGTGGTTTAGGTATCAGGGTAATTGTAGCCTCATAAAAAGAGTTTGGCAATGTTCCCTCTGTTTCTATTGTGTGGTATACTTTGAGGAGTACTGGTACTAGTTCCTCTTTGAAAGTCTTGAATTCTGAGCTGAAACCATCTGGTCCTGAAATTTTTTTGGTTGTGAGGCTTTTGATGACTGTTTCTATTGCTTCAGCAGTTATAGGTTTGTTTAATTTGCTTATCTGGTCTTGATTTAATTTTGGTAAGTGATATTTATCCAGAAAGTTGTTCATTTCCTTTAAGTTTTCCAATTTTGTGGAGTACAGGTTTTCAAAATCATGGCCTGATGATTCTCTGGATTCTCTGGATCATGAATTCTGATGATTCTCTGGCCTGATGAATTCTCACAGATTCTCCGTGTCTGTTATGGCCCCCTTTTCATTTCTGATTTTGATAATTTGGATATTCTCTCTCTGCCTTTTGGTTAGTTTGGATAAAGGTTTGTCTATTTTGTTGATTTTCTGGAAGAACCAACTCTTTGTCTCATTGATTCTTTGTATTGTTTTCAAAATACAATACAAATCTTTGTTTCTAGTTTGTTGATTTCAGCTCTCAATTTGATTATTTCCTGTCATCTAGTTCTCTTAGGTGAGTTTGCTTCTTTTTGTTCTAAAGTTTTCAAATGTTCTGTTAATGCACTAATGTGGGATTTTTCCAGTTTCTTGATGTAGGCATTTAGTGCTATGAACTTGCCTCTTAACACTGCTCTCATTGTGTCCCGTAAATTTGGGTATGTTGTGTGGTCATTTTCATTGAATTTTAGGAAGTCTTTAATTTCTCCCTTTATTTCTTCCTTGATCCATTAATGATTCAGGTGAGCACTGTTTAATTTCCATGTGTTTATGGGTTTTCTGGAATTGGTATTGATGTTGACTTCTAGTTTTAAAGCATGGTGATCTGATAAGATTCATTGGGTTAGTCCAATTCTTTTGTATTTGTTGAGGTTTGTTTTGTTGCCGAGGATGTGGTCGATTTTTGAAAAGGTTCCATGAGGTGCTGAGAAGAAGGTATATTCTTTTCTGTATGGATGGAATATTCTATATATGTCTGTTAAGTACATTTGAGTCATAACATGTTAGTTCTCTTATTTTTCTATTTGTTTTTTGTCTGATTGACCTACCCAGTGGTGAGAGCGGAGTGTTGAAGTCTCCCACTATTAGTGTGTGGGGTTTAATATATGATTTAAGCTTTAGAATTGTGTATTTGACATATAAGGGTGCCCTTGTATTTGGGGCATAGATGTTCAGTATTGAAATTTCCTCTTGATGGATTTTTCCTGTGACTAATATGAAATGTCCTTCTTTGTCTCTTTTGACTGATTTTAGCTTGAAGTCTATTTTGTTAGATATTAGGATAGCTACATCCACTTGTTTCTTAGGTCCATTTGATTGGTATATTTTTTCCCAACCTTTTATTCTGAGACGATGTCTGACTTTGAGGTTGAAATGTGTTTCTTGTATGCAGAAGAGGGATGGATTCTGTATTCATATCCAATTTGTTAGCCTGTGCTTTTTTATGGGTGAGTTGAGTCCATTTACATTAAGAGATATTAATGACCAGTGGTTGCTATTTTCTGTTAATTTAGTTTTCATCGTTGGTTGGCGATGTTAATTTATTTTTGGGGGGAAGTTGGCTATTTTTGGAGGTTTTTTTATGATGTTAATTTGTGTATTTTTTTTCTTCTTCGGGATTTGCTGTAATGAGATCACAAATTGTCTGTATTTTTCTTGGTGTAACCATCTTCCTTGGGTTGGAATTTTCCTTCTAGTATTTTGTGTAGGGCTGGGTATGTGGCTAGGTATTGGTGAAATCTACATTTGTCATAGAATATCTTGTTTTTTCCTTCTATGGTGATCGACAGTATTGCTGGGTATAGTAGTCTGGGCTGGCATCCATGGTCTCCTAATGTCTGCATAATGCTTGACCATGACCTTCTGGCTTTCATTGTCTCCACTGAGAAGTCAGGCGTAATTCTGATACGTCTACCATTATATGTTACTTGGCCTTTTTCCTTTGCAGCTCTTAATATTCTTTACTCTGTATATTTAGTGTTTTGATTATTATGTGGCAAGAGGACATTTTTTTTGGATCCAGTCTATTTGGTGTTGTGTAAGCTTCTTGGATCTTCATAGGCATATCTTTCTTTAAGCAGGGAAGGTTTTCTTCTATGATTTTGTTAAATAAATTTTCTGTGCCTTTGAGTTGAACTTCTCCTTCTTCTATACCTATTATTCTAAGACTTGGCTTTTTTATGTTGTCCCATATTTCGTGGATATTTTGGGTAAAGTTTTGTTAGATATAATGTTTTCTTTAACTGATGAGTATATTTCCTCTATTTTATCTTCAGCACTTGAGATTCTCTCTTCCATTTCTTATATTTTGTTGTTCATTTGTGGTTCCTGATCCTTTTCTCATGATTTCTGTTTCTATAATTTCTTTAGCTTGCTTTTTCTTTATTTTTCTATCTCAGTTTTCAAGTCCTGAATAGTTTCTTTTATATGTTTAAGTTCTTTTTCTTGGTTTTAAGTGATTTGCTGATATCTTCCAATTTTTTGTTTGTTTTTTTTCCCTCCATTTTTAAGGTAATTTCTCATTTCATCTTTAAGAATTTCAAACATTCTCTTGAGATTATTTTTTAGATCATTTTCTTCTGGTTCATCCATATTTGGTTGTTCAGGCCTTGCTTTTGTAGGATCTTTAGGTTTTACTGGTATTGTGTTGCTCTTTGTGGTGTAGCATGTAATCTTACCTTTTCTACTCATCTTTTCCTCTAATAGGTTTGGTTGGGGCTGTCTGAGATTCTGTTGAATAATCTTCTAGGTGCTAATGAATCCAAAGCTCAGATGGTTGTTCCTCGTGGTACAGTCAGTGTCACAGTTCTAGTTACCCTGTTGGTTATTCCTGTTCCTGGAGGTAGCTCAGTGTTCCTGTGCTTTGGTCTGATCCCTTGGAGTTTGTTGTTTCAAGCCTACTTTGGCCTAGGCTGCTGGCTTTGATCTGTTTCTATAAATCTTAGTCTGGATCTCCTCCTGTAGAAGTCCCTGGCTTGGAGTTGGACCTGTTCTGGTGGAGATCACTGACTCTGGATCTGATCGTTGGTTCAATCGTGATCTGCCCATGTTCCAGGACTGGGTTTGCTCCTGGCTTCTGCCCCTGGTGGGGCTTGTTCTCTCTATGTCTTAGGTAACTGGTTCAGTCCCACTCCAGTTCTGGTGGAGGTCACAGACTTTTTAGGTCGTTGGCTCAATCCTGGTCTGCCAGTGTCCCAGGACTGAGTTGGCTCCCAGGGCTGGATTTGCTCCTGGCTTCTGCTCCCAGTGTAGGTTGTTTCCTCCTGTTCTGATATGCTCTTTCTACTCGAGGACATTAACACTGTTTTAAATTTTCACTTCCCCACAGAAATATATTTCTTTCAAGTTGATATTTTTCTCTCTTCATTTAAAGTTTTTTCACATATCTGGAGATGCTTGGTTACCTACTCAATTAAGAATAAAGAAACTCCAAGTATATCTTATACACCAATATGGCCACCACCTAGATGCTGACCTGTGAGTGACAGCTAGAAATTATGTCTTTAGGCAAAGACGATTTGTTATCAGTACTTCAGATTTACTTCTTGGTTTGGTCAGGTTGCTCACAGAAAAGGCCTCCAAATCTCACATGAGGTACAGGAACCTGGGAACTAGGAAATGGTTCCCATACACTTTATGAAAGACCCAGATAAATCCAGACTCATCTAGCTGGAAGAGAAGAGTCAAAAATCTAGACCACTCAGGAGGTCTTTCATTTGGGGGCTCATCCGGGATTGGCAACCACCCTTGTCTCTGAAGACCCACTTGGAGGTGAGACATTGTCTGTGTGCCTGTGTCTTTGTGTTTCCATGCCAGCTGAATTCAGGTTCAGGTTCTGTACTTTTGATTTTGCAGTTGTGGCTGTGCCTTTGTGTTTCCGGTCCAGCTGAATTCAGGTTCTGTACAGGTTCTGTATTTTGGGTTTCAGTTGCAGTCGCTCGCATCTCAGGGGGAGACGGAGGGAGTGATCAGCAGACGTGCTAGTGCTAGGTAGATCACTGACTGCCATCCTGGGAGTCGTCCCGGGAGGTGAGAAGGGACCCAGGAATGCCTGGGAGATTCCCCATCTGGGTGCTGGTGAGGATACAGAAGTTCTCCTGGATTGGAGGAATTATATGCCCTCTCGGCCGTCTGTATTTCTGGAATGGTTTTGTCTGTCTCAATGGAGACAGACATTTGTTTGTTTGTGTGTCTTGTGTGTCTTTAGTCTTTTGTTTTGTCTTACTTGTGACTTTGACGATTGGGACAGACTGTGATGTTGACTCTGGATCAGTGGTTTTGTCTTTCTAAGTTTTGTTAGCTTTTGTCTGTGTATCTTCTGTCTCTGTTTTGTCTTATGTGCAGGTAGCATGTTCAGTTCTCTGATAAGATATGTAGATGGTGTTTCTCAATTCTGTGGTATGACATGTGAGTGGCATGGTCAGTTCTCTGTAGAGACATGCATGGATAGTGGTCTCATTTTGATAGCAGGGCGGGTCATACCCACGAAGCAGCTTGAAGCGGTGTCTTTGGTTTGTTTGGCACCATTGTCCTGTGTCTGTGTAATGTGTGTTGTGCTTTTGTCCTGACTTACACTGACACTGACATACTCAAATCATGACTTCTTTGACTTTGATATTGTGACTACTTACAAGACTTTAGAAATAGGGCCATAAGCATATGGGTATATTTCATTTAAAAAAAAAGAGTCAACCTCAGCCTCAAGCATGTGGCTGTGGGGAAGCATGTTTGTATGGATGGCTGGGCTATTTAGCCTTGCTGTTACAAGGTATCATGGCTGCTAGTCACAGTTGTAGAAGGCAGATGTACCCCAATAGGATTTCAAACACTAAACAAAAAAATCTGAGGGTAATCGCTATAGACTAAAGAGATTAACAATCTTTTTTCCCCAGTGCTGCATACCACCCTACCCCTACTGTGCTGATGGACAAGTTCTCTCCACCTGACCTGGGAGCTGCATGCCTCAAATCTCTGGTCAAAGCTGACCAAGGCTTGGCTCCATGGGTGAAGAACTCTTTCAGATCCCATGGGTTATAAATATTTATAGGGGCTGGTTACAAATTATTGTTGGTTAATGTTAAAAAAAACAACTATTGTTGGTCTCAAATGTTTCACACTGGTACAGGATTTTATTTGCTGTTCTTGTTTAAGATGTAGCCATACATCCCCACTGAGAAAAACCACAAAAAAAGACTTTGGTAAGAGTTTCTATGTTGTCTAAAAGCAAGAAAAATTTTTGGTATGTTGTCTAAAAAGCAAGAAAGATTTTGGTAAAAAAAAAATGTGTAAACAGAAATGGGCCTTATCTGGTTCCCTATGTGTATGTTTTCAAGGTCACACTGAAGGTTGAG
Source organism: Myodes glareolus (assembly GCF_982192425.1). Classification (NCBI taxonomy): domain Eukaryota; kingdom Metazoa; phylum Chordata; class Mammalia; order Rodentia; family Cricetidae; genus Myodes; species Myodes glareolus. Next base: position 107,680,031 of record NC_142028.1, read on the forward strand.
AGTCTATCGTCACAGGGCTCTCATGGCAGGTCTCAGGAGCTGGTTGAACCACCATCTGTGTTTCTTGAACGTTTAAAGGAGGCTGACAGGCGTTATACTCCCTTTGACCCAACCTCTGAGGGTCAGCAATCAGCGGTAGCTATGGCCTTCATAGGACAGTTAGCATCAGATATTAAGAAAAGTTACAGTGCTTAGAAGGGTTGCAGGATTATACCTTGCAGGATTTGTTTAAGGAGGCAGAGAAAGTGTTTCATAAGTGAGAGACTGAGGAAGAGAAGAGAGAGAGAGAGAGAGAGAGAGGTGGGAGGCAGAAGAAAGAGAGGATCAGAGGGATCGTAGATAAGAGAGAAATTTGATAGAATTTTGGTCACAATGGTAGGAGAGAAAGGGAAGACAGGACCTAGACAGATAGAACCTGGGCAACAGAAAACCAAAGATGAATGAAGACAGACAAAAGCACCCCTTGGAAGACCGATTTACTTATTGCAAAGAAAAAGGACATTGGGCAAGAGAATGCCCAAAGAAGAAAGGAAGGGCCTCTAAGGTACTGGCCCTAGAAGAAGATAATTAGAGGGCACGGGGCTCAGACCCCCTCCCCCGCACCTAGGGTAACCCTGACCTATGTAACCCTATGTAATCCAAAGGGGACCCCTATGGATTTTCTAGTGGACACAGGGGCTAAGCACTCTGTGCTGAAACAACCATTGGGGAAGCTAAAGAATACAAAGACTACAGTAATTGGAGCAACTAGACAGAAACAATATCTGTGGACCACCTTACGAACTGTAGATTTGGGGAGAGGACAAGTGACTCATTCCTTCCTGGTTATCCCTGAGTGTCCCATGCCTTTATTAGAAAGAGACTTGTCAACAAAGTTGAAGACCCAGATCAGGTTTACTCAAACCAGGCTGGAGGTGATCAAAGCCTTTTGTTGGCTGAACCAGTCTTCGCTCCCCCGGGTGTCCTCAATCCCACTACCCCGCGGTCCGACTGGTAATGCCTCACCTACCCATCCCTGAGTTGACATGTTGGCAGAAGAAGCTGGTACCCAAAATGATCTGAAGGATCAGCCTTGGCCTGGGAGTCCGAGCTGGTATATGGATGGATGGCAGCAGTTTTCTGGTTGAAGGTAAGCGCAAGGCAGGGGCAGCAGTGGTGGACAGGAAGCAAGTAATCTGGGCCAGTAGCCTCCCTGAAGGATATCGGCCCAGAAAGCCAAACTTGTGGCTTTGATACAAGCTCTACCGATGGCAGAGGGGAAGTCTATCAACATCTACACTGACAGCAGGTATGCTTTTGCCACTGCCCATATACATGGAGCAATATACAGACAAAGAAGACTGTTAACATCTGCAGTGAAAGACATAAAAAATAAAGAAAAAATTTTGAGCCTCCTCAAGGCCATACATTTGCAAAGGAAGGTGTCCAGGACACCAAAAAGCTCAAGATGCTGTGGCTAAAGGAAATCAGATGGCAGACCTAACTGCTAAACAGGTGGCCCAAGGAGCAATGATCCTGGCAGTCAAAGAGCCTAAAGATTACATGGATAGATGGCTCAGAGGTTAAAAGCATTGCCTGCTCTTCCAAAGGTCCTGAGTTCAATTCCCAGCAACCACATGGTGGCTCACCATCATCTGTAATGAGGTCTGGTACCCTCTTCTGGCCAGCAGGCATACACACAGACAGAATATTGTATACATAATAAATTAATAAATATTTTAAAAAAAGGATTACTATGATATCAGTGAAACCAACTTTAGATATACCCCTGAGGACTATCAAGTTATGGGCAAATTAGGACTGGTAAAGAAAACCCCATATGGAGCTCACCAAGGCCAGCTGGACTGGAAGTGATGGAGCATGTGATCAAACTGGACTCTCTGAATGTGGCTGGCAATGAGTGCTGACTGAGAAGCCAAGGACAATAGCACTGGGTTTTGATTCTACTGCATGGACTGACTTTGTGGGAGCCTAGTCTGTTTGGATGCTCACCTTTATACACCTGGATGGAGAGGGGAGGACCTTGGGGCTTCCCATGGGGCAGGAAACCCTGACTGTTCTTAGGACTAGAGAAGAAGGAGGTGGTGGGGAGGGGGAGGGAAAAGGGAGGCGGGGAGGAGGTGGAAATTTTTAATAAATAAATTTAAAAAAAGAAAATAAAAGAAAACCCCATACAGGACAGTAGAGACAGAAGGAGGAAAACTAGTCCTCTCACAAAAAGAAGGGTAAAAGTATGTTACCAACTTACATTACCTGAACCACTTGGGCCAAGAAACTAAAAGATGTGGTTAGGTCCTCCGACTAATATGTTATAGGACTCTCAGACTTGGCAGAAGAAGTAGTCAAAAGCTGCAAGGCCTGTGCTATGACTGACTCAGGACACTCCGCATGTGCTCCTGGGAAGAGGCTCACAGGGGCAACCGGTGTGGGACCTACTGGGAGGTAGATTTTACAGAAATTAAGCCAGCCAGATATGGTAACAAGTACTTATTAGTTTTTATAGATACTTTTTCAGGCTGGGTAGAAGCTTTTCCTGCCAGGACTGAGACACAGCCAATGTGGTGGCTAAGAAGATCATAAAAGAAATCTTCCCGAGGTTTGGGACACCCGAGGTAATTGGGTCTGATAATAGACCTGCCTTTGTTGCCCAGGTAAGTCAGAGACTGGCCACCCAACTGGGGATCAATTGGAAATTACATTATGCTTACTGACCCCAGAGTCAGGTCAGGTAGAAAGGATGAATAGAACCCTAAAAGAGACCCTGGAAAAAAAATGGCCCTAGAGACCTGCGGGAATGACTGGACAACCCTCCTTCCCTTTGCCCTGTCCGGGTTCAGAACACCCCAGGGTGATTTAAACTCACCCCTTATGAGACCCTATGTGGAGAACCGCCACCACTCATTGAGTCAGGTGGAGTGTATAACCCTGATGCTATTCTTTCTAAACCTTTATTTTCCCACCTAAAGGCCCTTGAAGTAGTGAGACGCCAGATCTGGGAACAACTGAAAAAATTATGTATCTCGGCCTGGATCCATGCCTCCCACATGAAGCAAGCTCCTGAACTACCCAAATTGCAGTATCCAGGGCTTTTAACAACACCACCAGTCAGGAGACTTGTGTTAGGGGGTCTAATCATAGGCTGACTCTTACTGAAGTTATGTAATGAGGCTCTTATGAGCCCTAAGACTCCTGACACCAGGTACTTGGTTCCCGGTTTAGATAAAAGGTGGGCTTGTAATACAGGCCTGACACCTTGTGTGTCAACATCGGTTTTTAATGACACCAAAGATAACTGTGTGCCTATACAACTGGTACCTAGGGTCTTTTATCATCCAGCTAACACGCTTGAAGATGAGTTTGACAAGTACCCAACTGACTTTCTACAAGAACCTATTTCTCAGACACTAGCAGTAATCTTGGGCCTCGGGGTAGCTGCTGGTGTTGGGACAGGTACCACTGCCCTAATACAGGCCCATCAGTATTTTAATGAATTAAAACTAATTACCTTCATTAGAGAAAGAATAAGTGCTGTTCAGATTTTGATGTTACTTGTTTACAAGTCAAGAAGATACTGAAATTTAGTTCTATGGTTAGAACTAGGTACTAGAAGAAGTGAGGAGATGAAACACCCAGATAAGTCCAGACCCATCTAGCTGAAAGAGAAGAGCCAAAAATCTAGGTTAGCAGGTTCAGTAACTCTGTTTCAGGAACTAGCTGAAGATAAAGTTAGATTATAATCTTGAGAATAATCTTGAGAAGCAGGGAGTTACCCCCTTGTGATTATCACTGGTATTTTCAAAATTTTCCAATGACACCCTCCCTACCCCCTCTGGATTACTGGGTTGTGGTTTCTTCCCTTAAATACCCCTTCTCCCAGCTACTCAGGGTCAAACTCTCGACCCCTGCGTGGGAAATGAATTTCGGCCCCAGTGCACTGGTCCCTGTCCTGTCAATACACCTCAAGTGATTGCAGCAAGGATGGTCTCTCTTGAGTTCTTGGGGGGTCGTGTTATCCCGAGACTTGAGTGAGAGTCTCCCGGCTCCAGAGGTCTTTCATTAGCATTAGATATCTGACCTTCCTTGGTTTGCCAGGTCCCTCTATTTGACTGTGTACAGAGCTTAAGCACCTCAACTTCTGCTAGGAAATGGGAGTGATTCCAAAGCAATATGCTCTTTGAAAGACATCTCAGGATCAGAGCCATCTTCAGACCTACACAAGCACTACACATGCATGTGGTACGCAGACATGCACGTAGGAAAAAGCACCAACATTTATAAAATATTTAAAATATTCTGCTGGGTAGTGGTGCGCCTTTAGTACTGAAGGGACAAAACCAACTCTATTTTGTGCTAGGCCCCAAGGTGGCTATCAGCAGAGCAGGAAGTTCCCTAGACTGGAGCCCAGTTGCTGGAGGTGCTGTCAGCAGAGCAGGAAGTTCCCTAGACTGGAGCTGAAAGACCCTGGGGCTCAGCATCACTGCCCCTCCTTCTCTGGGAACCAGGAACCTGATAATCACCCACGCATGTACTAGAGCTTTGGGAGCTTTCCCCTGAAATTTTCCATCCCCTTTGTAGTTTTTCTTCAATAGACCCAGGTCCTGGAACTGGGGTAAAACTACCTGCAGATGACCAGCAGGTGTTTCTCCTTGCTCAACCAACCCAGGAATCACCATAACAACGACCAATCATAGTTAGCGGACCATTGAACAAGCTAGTCACAATAGTTGACAAACGACTTCTGCACTCCCCCTTTTGGTTCTGTGGTTTTTCTCTTTAAAAGAAGCCTGTAATAACTTTTCAGAGTCCTTCTCCTCCCGAGGCTGAGGATACTGACGCACCAGTCAAATTAAATTCCTCTTGCTTTTGCATCAACTATGGTGTAAGGGTGGTCTCTTGGGGTGCCCTCTCTTTGGTAAGTGGGATTTAGGGTCCAACAGAGTCCGGCTGCTGAAGGTGGTTGTCTGCAAAGTGGGCAGTTCCCTAGACTAGAGCCAATCAAAGAGTCACCCGTAACCCTTATGCTCATGCCAAAAGATTTGTGATTTTTTGCCTTTATAAACTCTGCCTAAGAATGGTGGGACACCTCCTCTGGCCCCCACTGTGTTGGTGTACAAGACAAGGCCCCTATCACAATTTGCACTACAGAATTAAATCTTGCTTTAGCATTTCAGTGAGTCTGTGTCTCTGGTGGGTCTTCTTGGGGTCCCTGCAACTCTGAGCACTACAATCCCAGCACTCAGGAGGCAGAGGCAGGCAGATCTCTGTGAGTTCAAGGCTAACCTGGTCTACAGAGTGAGTTCCAGGACAGCCAGGAATGTTACACAGAGAAATCTTATCTCAAAAAAACAAAACAAAACAAAACAAAAATATTCCAGTCTACCTTAAGCAACTGTAAAATTTTTGCTACATTCACTTTCTTAGACATTCGCCCATCTACCCACCCGTTTGTTTATTTACACCCAGCATTCCACCATACTTGTGTATGCATTTCCAACCACAAAGGGAGCATCTAGACAGCTCACTCCTATGATTCACTGCATATGTCAACAGGAAAAGTGCTAATACAATCACTAACTACATACAATACAGTCTTACTATTTTAAGTAAAATTTACATACACTGAGATGCACAAATCTTTACCAGTTAAGATCTTACAAATGTAAGGAGTTTTTGGTTACACTTCTCTTAGCTTACCTAAATGTCACACCCCTTGTGATCCAAACCACTATCAAAACATAAAAATTACCCTTTAGCCTGTAGGGAGCCGCCTGGATGTGGCCTTGGCCAGATAGTGCCAGCACTCCTACAGCCTGGAGGTATACATATCCTTTGATGTTGCCGCCTTAGGCCGGTGTGCTGGAGCCTTGTTTTGCATTTCAAGAGACTCGGTCTCCTGACCTGTCCCGTGGCCTTGGATCCTAGTAGAATGGCATCAACCAATCAGCATTCGAGCCTCTCACCCTAGAAAAGCGGCTGTCTTTGGATTTTTCGCTCTCTCTCGTCATCCCTGTTCCCCATTCCCCCTTTCAAGCAAGGAGCTCTAATAAATTGTGATTGAGAAGGATTCTTGATTTTGTGACCGTCCATTCCTGCTGGTCAGGGAGCGCGTCACATTTTGGTGCCGAAACCCGGGACGCCGGATTTGAACAAGCCAAGGAGGGAGCAGAATTCAGAACTCAACACAAAGAGCGGTGACTGACGTCAGGAAATCCTCCAGATGTATGCTGATTGCTAAGGCTGGTCCAGAGTGGTAATGTGTGCATTTGTTCTTCTCTGTTGCTTTGGGTTGCGCTGTGATTAACCAGGTGGTGAGTGCCTTTGCTGCTGCGACTACAGCTCTAGTCAAAAGTAAAACTAAGTCCGCAGTAGATCAAGCAGCATTTTTCTAAAAGGACTTCCTTGTAAGTAAAAAGGAGGTTTTTTTCTTTAGCCCAGGGGGTAAGTGCGCACCATGGGCAATTCTTATGGAGCCAGTTCGAACCCCAGGGAGATTTATCGCTCAATCCAGGCACTTTTGCGACAGCGTGATTTAAAGATCTCTTCTAGCACTGTCGCTAACATTGTAAAAGACATTATTGATGTCTCACCTTGGTTTGCAGCTTCAGGTGACCTAACTTTACCATCTTGGAATAAGCTAGGCAGGGATTTGGAACAAGCAGAAGGAAATATTGGGAGAGGCACACTTCCTTTTTGGAGGATGGTGCGGGACTGCTTGAAGGAAGAACGTAATATAGAGATATTAAAACAGGGTCGCAAGGCATTACAGAAACATCAGGACAGCTTTTCAGAATCAGATCAGAAGGAGGAACAAGAGTGTAGGCCTAGAAAGAAAAAGGAAAAATTAAAAGATAAGGATCCGGAAATAAAAAAAGGAGAAAAGGGGAAGAGAAGCCCCATAGCTTTAGTAGTGAAAGAATTTGTAGATTTAGATTTATCAGAGGAGGAAGAACAACTAGAGGGAACGGCTGCTAAATCCGAGAAAGAGCAGCAAGGTAGCCGGAGGCGGGGCGATGTTGATGTGTTTACTACAAAGGGCAGAAGAGACGAGGCGCCAGTTCCTGCTGCCCTCCCCCCATCCGCCCCTCCACCCATGTACCAGCAGGTAGCTACAGAAGGTCACAGCTTCATAGGAAGGCAAACTTGGTCGCAACTGGCTGCTGCCTTTCCTGTTTTTGAGGAGCCACAGAATTACAATAGGTGGTATGAACCAATCCCATACAGACAGCTGAAGGATTTGGTTGAAGCTGCGAGAAATTATGGAGCAAATGCCAGTTATACAATCGCATTATTGAGAAGGATTGTTACAGTAGCACTGACTCCTACAGACTGGCAGGAGATTGCAAGAGCAGCTCTTCCAGCAGGGCAGTTCCTGGATTTTAAATCTATAGTCCAGGACAAGGCTCAGACCCAAGAGCGCATTAACATACAAAGTGGCCACCCAGAGTGGACGGCTGATATGCTTCTTGGACAGGGGGCATTTGCTGGAAATCAGAATCATTATCCTTGGGAGGTTTATAGGCAGGTTAGTGAGATTCATTATAGAGCATGGAAATCACTCCCTAATAAAGGTGAAACAGCTGGTAACCTAACCAAGATTATTCAAGGTGCTGCAGAGCCATTCTCTGATTATGTGGCTAGGATGACAGAGGCAGCTGAAAGAATGTTTGGGAATTTAGATATTTCATTGCCTTTTGTCCAGCAAATAATATTTGAGCAGAGCACCAAGGAATGTCAAAGAGCAATAGGTCCAGTAAAGGGAAAGGGATTAGAAGCCTGGATCAAAGCCTGCCGTGAAGTTGGGGGGCCTCTAACCAATGCAGGGCTGGCGGCTGCTGTGCTTGCTGCTGCCAGAGGTGTCAGAGGAGATAAGGGAAAGGCATGCTTTAAATGTGGACAGTTGGGGCATTTCAAAAAACAATGTCCCAATAGTCATAATGCCTCAGATTCTTCAGGGCTCTCAGCTGCAACATCGCAGAGGCAGCCAGACATTTGTCCCAGATGCAAGAAAGGGAAACATTGGGCTAATGAGTGCAGATCAGTTAGGGATATAAATGGACAACTTATTCCTATGCCTATTCAGTCATTGTCAAAAAACGGATTGAGGGGCCCATGCACCCAGGGCCCAAAAATATTTGGGGCAATTCAGAACACGATGGCAGTCCCCGAGATGACTCCATCGTCCCAACAAGAAGGACAGCCAAAGGCTCCGGAGGGCTGGACCTCTGTGCCACCTCCAAACTGCTATTAACTCAGGATATGGGAGTTCAGGTCATAGAAACTGACGTGTTTGGGCCATTAGAAAAAGATACTGTTGGCATAGTCTTGGGACATTCATCCTCAATTATGAAAGGCCTGATAGTCCATCCTGGAGTCATAGACCCTGCCTATGAAGGTTGCATTAAAATTCTTTGCCATTCTCCATATGGGGTAGTTTCCATCGCCCCAGGAGACAGAATAGCTCAACTCTTAGTTCTGCCTTCAGGGCGTAATAAGCTTCCAGCGGAGGGGCTTGTCTTAAAGGACAAAAGCCTTGCTCCCATGGGAGTAGATTTGGCTTGTTTATCCTTGGAGCTTGATCAGCGACCAATCTTAAATTTAGAAATAGAAGGAAAGATTTTTTCAGGCCTAGTGGATACTGGAGCAGATAAAAGTATCATCAGATCCCAAGCATGGCCAAAACGCTGGCCCTTACAACAGGCCTCCCAGTCCCTTCAAGGGCTGGGGTATGCACAAACACCGCATATAAGTGCTAAGGAGTTAGTCTGGAGAACAGAAGATCAGAGAGGGACTTTTCAGCCTTTTGTGGTTGATTTGCCCATCAACCTATGGGGCAGGGATGTGCAGTCTCAAATGAGATTGAGACTTACAAATGATTATTCTGATACCAGTAAGCAAATGATGGCACGTCAGGGCTATGTTCCCAATAAGGGACTTGGTAAATGTCTCCAAGGTAGACAGAATCCTATTGAGACTGTCTCCAAGTTAGATAGAAAAGGCTTGGGTTTTCCATAGGGGCCACTGAAGCTGTAGCTTCCACACAAAAGACATTGCCCATCCCTTGGCTAGTAGATAAGCCGGTATGGGTCCCTCAGTGGCCCCTTTCCTTGGAAAAGCTGGAAGCTGCAAGACAATTAGTACAAGAACAGTTAGAACTAGGACATTTAGAACATTCTGTATCGCGTTGGAATACGCCTATTTTTGTGATTAAAAAGGCTTCTGGAGGTTGGAGGTTACTGCATGACCTTAGGGCAGTCAATGCTCAGATGCAGGTCATGGGCCCAGCCCAGCAGGGTCTTCCATTGCTTTCAGCAATACCAAAGAATTGGCCTGTAATTTCCTTGGACATCAAGGACTGTTTCTTTTCAATTCCCGTGTGTCCACAGGACCGGGAAAGGTTTGCATTTACTCTTCCATCTGTTAACAATGAGCAACCCAATGCTCGGTTTCAATGGAAGACTTTGCCTCAGGGAATGGCCAATAGCGCCCTCATATGTCAGTTATATGTAGATGCAGCATTGAGTCCTGTTAGGAGACAATTTCCTACGGTAAAAATTGTTCACTACATGGATGATTTATTATTATCTGCCCCACATCAGGAGACCCTGAAGGAAGTTTTCCAAAAGGTTACATCCCTTTTGGAGGAGCAAGGACTCCACATAGCCTCAAATAAAGTACAAACATCTTCGATGGTGAAATTTTTGGGGACTATAATCACCCCTGAAAGCATCAGGCCTCAGAAAGTGCTTATTCGCACCCATCACCTTAAAACTCTTAATGATTTCCAGCAGTTGCTGGGAGATATAAATTGGATTAGAGGATATCTAAATATACCTCGATCTGAGCTCTTGCCTTTATTTTCCATCTTAGAAGGCAATCCTGATATCTGTTCACCTAGAGCCATGACCCCGGCTGCAATGCAGACCCTTAAGAGGGTAGAATCTGCTATTACTACAGCTCAATTACAGCGAGTGAATCCATCCTTACCAATTTTGCTATGCATTCTCAAAACAAAAAATTATCCCACTGGAGTGTTATGGCAAGATGGACCCCTCTGGTGGATGCATGGAAATTCCATAGGAGCAAGATCTGTTCAATATTATCCAGAATTGGTGGCTGGCCAAGCATTAATGGGAATAAAGCTTTGCTTAGCCCGCTTTGCGAGAATGCCTGACAAGTTGATAATTCCCTATACGAGGGAACAGGTAGAAGTTTTGACAGCCACAGTAGATGGCTGGGCTATCCTGCTTTGTGCATTCCCTAATGTTATTGACAATCATGTGCCAAGGCACCCCTTAATAAATTTTGTGGAGAAAAATTTGGTGTATTTTCCCAGGATTACCTCACCCCACCCATTAGAAGGAGCCTTAACTATCTATACAGATGGCTCAAAGACCGGAAAAGGGGCTCTGGTGGCAGGAAATGCTAAACCTGTGGTCTTTCAATTTCGGCCTGATTCCCCCCAAGTCACTGAGTGCTTGGTGGTTTTGGAGGTGTTTCAGAGATTTCTTGAGCCATTTAATTTAATTTCAGATTCACAATATGTGGTCAATGCTGTGGCCTCTCTTGAGGTTGCAGCCTCAATTCGCAGCTCAAGTACAGTGTCTAATATTCTTTTACAAATACAAAAACATATTTTAAAAAGAGAAAATCCCTTTTATGTTGCTCATATTCGAGCCCATTCTCTCTTGCCAGGACCTATGGCAGAGGCTAATGCTCAAGCTGATGGTGCTACTCGAGCACTCGCCCTTGTGGCTACAGATTCACTCCAGCTAGCTAGAGATTTCCATCAGCTTTATCATGTTCCAGCGAATACACTTCGCTTAAAGTTTAAGATCTCTAGGGAAAATGCCAGGAGGATAGTAAAAGCCTGTCCCTCCTGCGTGACCATGTTACATCCCCCACATATTGGGGTAAATCCCAGGGGGTTAAAGCCAAACTCACTCTGGCAAATGGATGTGACTCACATCTCGGAGTTTGGCAGACAAAAGTATGTTCATGTGTCGGTGGACACATGCTCTGGAATAATTCATGCCACCCCACTGGCAGGGGAAAAGGTAACTCATGTAAAAATGCATTGCTTAGAGGCCTGGGCAGCTTGGGGAAAGCCAAGTCGTTTAAAAACCGACAATGGCCCAGCATATGCCTCACAGGGCTTTAAAGCCTTTTGCAAGCAATTACAAGTTGAACATACCACTGGCCTACCATACAATCCTCAAAGCCAGGGTATCGTAGAAAGAGCAAATAGAAATTTAAAGGAAATTTTGCGAAAGCAAAAAGGGGGAATAGCTATAGCAGCTTCCCCCAGAGAAAGGATTTCTCTTGCACTCTTTACACTTAATTTTTTAATTCAAAATATTGCTGGAAAAACAGCAGCAGACAGGCATGCCCTGTTTGAAAGCTCTACAGAGCGAGATTTGGTCATGTGGAAGGATGTATTGATTAATAAATGGTGTGGACCGGATCAGGTAATTACCAGATCCAGGGGAGCAATTTGCATTTTCCCTCAGAATCGTGAAGATCCAATCTGGGTGCCAACGAGACTGACAAGAGAAATAAAGAAGAAAGATGATCCAGTGGATGCTGAGTGTCCTGCTGTGGAAGATTCGTGCGGAGGCAGCAGTGATGACCCTCTGGGCGGTGTCAAGAGCAACTGTTTCACGTTATCACCTTGAGCAGCACCCTGTGCAACCTCTTATCTCTTAACAATTTTCTGACTGACTCTATTCTGCCTTTCTCCCTCCTTGGGGATGGGTGGGAGCAGAGATATCCTTGGCATGCTGTGTCTAGGTGGAAGTGCTGTATGTCTTTGATTGGTGTGCTACCTGCTAGCCCAAGTGAGGAGGGACAAGGTCTTTGTGGCACAGGCCTTGGCAGTCTTGGAATGTGTATCCTCACCCCAGGTTTGGCTCTCAGCCTCAAAAGAGCTCACAGGCAATTAGCCATGCATAGCCTTTGCACCCTCTAGGGACCAGATAGTCCCACGGCACAGAGGAAGGTATGCATAGGCGGAGGGTGTGCAGACACAGCCCTAGCACTCCCAGGGAAGTAATTGTCCCATTGCACGGGAAGGGTGTGTCTTGCTTTTCTTTTCTTTAATCAGTCCACACATCATGAGGTGGGGACCAGATTGGAAAATAGTTTTGCCTTATTGCTCTAAAAGACAATAAAAGGAGGAGCTGTAGGGAGCCGCCTGGATGTGGCCTTGGCCAGATAGTGCCAGCACTCCTACAGCCTGGAGGTATACATATCCTTTGATGTTGCCGCCTTAGGCCGGTGTGCTGGAGCCTTGTTTTGCATTTCAAGAGACTCGGTCTCCTGACCTGTCCCGTGGCCTTGGATCCTAGTAGAATGGCATCAACCAATCAGCATTCGAGCCTCTCACCCTAGAAAAGCGGCTGTCTTTGGATTTTTCGCTCTCTCTCGTCATCCCTGTTCCCCATTCCCCCTTTCAAGCAAGGAGCTCTAATAAATTGTGATTGAGAAGGATTCTTGATTTTGTGACCGTCCATTCCTGCTGGTCAGGGAGCGCGTCACATTAGCCCAAAAAGCTCCCTCATATGTTTTTAGGGTTTTTTTATTTTATGTATATGGATATTTTGCCTGCATACATGAATGTACACCACTTGCATGCATGGTGCCTGCAGAAGCTAGAAGAGAGTGTTGGATGCCTGAGTATTAGTTGGAGTTAACAAACAATTGTAAGCCTCCACGTGAGTGCTGGGAATCAACCCCAGGGCCTCTGGAAGAGCAGTCAGTGTTCTTAACCTCTGAGGCATCTCTCCAGTTCGAATTTCCCTCATATTTTTGTCTATTGCCTACTCACCTCAGAGACAATCAATATTCAATTTTATTCACTAACAATTAGTTAGCTTTTCCTATTGTAGAACTTTCTGTACAAAAGAATCACATAAGATGTCCTCATGCATCTAAAATTTCTTTTACTCAACATATGTCTAAGATTCAATTTTTTTTGGCTACACACACTATGGGCATGTGCCACTGTGCTTGGCTAACAACAAGAGTCTCAGCAGTAAATCACCAGCAGAAAATGGATAACTGTAGGTATAATATGTTTCTACACTACCATACTTTAAATATCAATACCAAGATTATATACTAATATGAATCTGACAAAAATAATAATGTTAAAGAAAAAAGGTATGTCACAGAATACATGCTAAATCATTCAATTCCCATAAAGTTAAAAAAAAAGAAAGAAAGGAAAGAAAAAGGAAAGAGGAAAACTTGGGCTGTAGAGATGACTCGATTGTTAAGAGTACTGTGACTGCTCTTACAAAGGACCTGGGTGGGTTTGATTCCCAGCACCCAAGGGCAGCTCACAATTCCAGTTCCAGGGGATCTGATGCCCTCTTCTGGCCTCCACAGGCACTAGGTACACATGAGCTACCCAGACATACATGCAAGAAAAACCCCAAACACATAAAAGTATATAACTTTTTTAAAAAGGAGGATATAATTCACACTATCAAAAACTAGGATAGTAACTAACAAGATAAAATAAAGGACTTTAGGTTCTTTTCTATTACATGATCTGTATGCTTGCCTTGAGTTATATGGCAATTGAAGTGAATTTATATACATTTATATATACTTAAATAATAGTTTATTTATAACTAAACCTACATAATAGAAGATTCGGGGTGTTAAATTTGGTGCCTTTTTCTTTTAGAGGCATATAATCTAATGCAGTGACACAGAAACCTATGCAATCAACAAATCACCTGCATTGTTTCTGGAACACAGACAGGCTAGAAATTCTGACTCAAATTATATGTTATGATGGGGCCTAGAGTATATATAGAACACACACACACACACACACACACTTTGTGATTTTGCATGTAGAAGAACAAGTATTCTAAAACCCCGATTAGCATTCTGCACTGTTTTTTTTTCCATTCATACAACATAAAAATAATAATTGAATAAACAGTTCAACTGGTAGAGTACCTAACCAATATTCAGAGCCTTGTGTTCAATCAGGAGCAGTGGAGCATGTCTGTAACCTCAGCGCTTAGCTGGTGAAAGCAAGAAAGAACCCAAAGCTGGGCAGTGGTGGCACACACCTTTAATCCCAGCACTAGGGAGGAAGAAGCAGGTGAATCTCTGTAAATTCTAGGACAGCCAGGGCTGTTACACAGAGAACCCTGTCTCGAAGAACAAAAACAAAAAAAGGAAGGAAGGAAGAAAGGAAAGAAGGAAAGAAGGAAGAGTACAATTTCAAAGTCATCTTCAGCTACGCAGCAAGTCTGAATCATCATGGGACACATGCCACCATTCCCCTAATGCCAAAAAATGTCTCAAAAAAATTAATGTAGGACTGAAAACCCAATTCAGTGACAAAGTGTTTGCTTACTATGCATGAAGCTCTGGGTTAAATCCAAATGTGGAAACAAAAGAATTTAAACATAGTCCCATGAGTGAAAACCCTACATGAGATCCATTATGGATATGCAACAGTGAGCAAGGATGCTCTAAACAGGGAGAGGAGATGCTGCCTTACCGCAGAGTTTCTCCTGGATCCTCTGTGCCTCAGCCAGTCTCTCTTCTGCTGCCCGTCTCCCCAGACCAGCCTCCTTCCTAGCCACAGCCAGGTCGTACTCCAGACGCTGCCGCAGCGCTTCTCCTTTTTCAACCTCAGACCGCAGCCTGGCAACCTGGCTCTCGTAGCTTGACAGCTAAAAACAGATTCCTCAGCTCATGAACTAGCACTAAAGCATGTCTCCAAGACGATGTGATTACATACACGAGCATTTATATTTCTTAGCAAAACCTCATACTGTGTCTATTGAAATTCTCAAACACTAGGAAGGAAGTGCTGCCTTACCAGATGCTAATCATGAGTACCTGATAGGCTCCTTTAGAGGAAAAGCCTTTTTAAAGAAACAAAAGGGAAAGAAAACACATTTGAATAACAAAATCATGCCTGGGGCTGAAGAGATGGCTCAGAGTTTAAGAGCACTGGCTGCTCTTCCAGAGGTCCTGAGTTCAATTCCCAGCAACCACATGGTGGCTCACAACCATTTAGAATGAGATCTGTGCCCTCTTCTGCCATGTCCCCACTTTCAGAAAGCCTGCGAAGTGGCAGCTCCTCCCCTTGAGATGCTCGGGACCAAGCCTACAGGCTATTTAAGCCCTGGTCCCTGGACCTGCCATGTCATTTCTCTCCTGCCTTCCTGAGAGTCACCTGGGAGTTGCTTTGCTCTGTGTATTAAACCTGGTCTTATTAACTGGGCTGGACTTGGCTTATTGCATCAGTGGAGAAAACCACAACCAAGGATTTTCAAAACACTTATCACAAAATTTTATGACAGTTTGAAGGAAAGTAAAAGTAGTATGTGTTTGGTTTTTAAAGAGAGGGAAAAAAGGGGGCTGGAGAGATGGCTCAGTGGTTAAGAGCATTGCCTACTCTTCCAAAGGTCCTGAGTTCAATTCCCAGCAACCACATGGTGGCTCACAACCATCTGTAATGAGGTCTGGTGCCCTCTTCTGGTCTGCAGACATATACACAGACAGAATATTGTATACATAATAAATAAACAAGTATTTTAAAAATAAAAGAGAGAGGAATAAAGAGACTGGAGTTAGTTAGGTGGGGCAGGAGAAGTGAAGGATCTGGGAGGAGTTGGGGAGGGGAAGTGATCAGAATATAGTGTATGGAAAATATTTAAATTACAAAATAATAAAATGCTAAATATTTAAGCAAAAAAATGTAAGATAAGTTCTGTGCTTTAAAAAAAGTAAAAAAGCCAGGCAAAGGTGGCACACACCTTTAATCCCAGCACTCAGGAGGCAGAGGTAAGTGGATCTGTGTGAGTTTGAGGCCAGCATGGTTTACAAAGCGAGTGCCAGGACAGGCTCCAAAGCTACACAGAGAAACCGTAACTCAAAAAAGCAAAAACAACAACAACAACAAAAAAAACCAACAACAAAAAAAAACCCTAACAATGTAGTTCACTAGCAGAGCAATTGCCTAGCATTAGGTAGGTTTCATTCCTACACCCCATACACACACAAAAAGAAAATAGAACTTAAATACAGGAAGAAGAGTAAGGGCCCAAAAGGCATAAACATACGATTTATGAATTCTCTTGGAAAGAAAATTACCCTAAATATATATATGTACCTACATAATAACATACACACTAATAAGATATCAGAATAAAAAAAAGATGATTTCTGAATTATACTAATTAAAATTCTATACACAATGTACTTATCTAGAGAAAAAACTGTCCCATGATTCATACCCTAGAGGAATCTACATTATAAATTCAAAAATGTGTATGGTTTAAGCCTGCACAGCAGTACACACATAAGATCACAGCACTTGGGAAGCTGCAGTAGAAGGGCTGAGTTTGAGGAAGCTCTGTTACTTAACAAGCGCTCTCTCAAAATAGTATTTTTCTAATTTATAAATTCTTTAGTCATCAATCACATCCATCAAATAACACATCTGGCCATGTCAATTCTTTTAATTAAAATATGTCTGGTCATCAGGATGGCTCAACCAGTAAAGGGGCCTGCTGTCATACCTGACCTCATTTTAGTCCCTGGCACCACAGGTATCTTAAATTGGGGTTTCTGTTGCTGTGATGAGACACCATGACCAAAAAGCAAGATGAGGAGAAAATGATTTATTTGGCTTACACTTCCATAGCACTGATCATCACTGAAGGAAGTCAGGACAGCAACTCAAGCAGGGCTAGAACCTGGAGGCAGGAGCTGATGCAGAGACCATGGAGGAGTGCTGCTCACTGACTTGCTCCCCATGGCTTGCTCAGCCTGCCTTCTTATAGAACCTTGGACCTCCAGCCCAGAGATGGAACAACCCACAATGGGCTTGACGCTCCCCCATAAATCATTAACTAAGAAAATACCCTACAACTGGATCTCATGGAGGCATTTTCTCACTTTCAGATAACTCTAGCTGGTGTCAAATTGACATAAAACTATGCAGCATAACAAGGCACCACAAGTTATCCTCTGACCTCCACATGAGTGCATGGCATATGCTCTTCCACACACAAAAAGTAAAATATTTTTGTTTTTTCTGAGACAGGGTTTCTCTGTGTAACAGTGCTGGCTGTCCTGGAACTTTCTCTGTAGACCACGCTAGCCTCGAACTCACTGTGATCTGCCTCCCAAGTATTGTAGTTAAAGGCATGCGCCACCACACTCAGCATTGTAAAATATTTTAATTAATTAAAATACACTTAACAAACAAATCAATATAATACCGTTCAACTTGGATGTTCCTATACCATAATGCTATATGAAAGG
Source organism: Myodes glareolus (assembly GCF_982192425.1). Classification (NCBI taxonomy): domain Eukaryota; kingdom Metazoa; phylum Chordata; class Mammalia; order Rodentia; family Cricetidae; genus Myodes; species Myodes glareolus. The sequence continues at coordinate 107,697,335 of NC_142028.1, forward strand.
GTTTCATTACTGCAGCTTCCTTTGAAGTGCTAGAATGATACAGTGACAAAGGTTAAATGTAGTTTCTAATGTGAGATGAAACCAAAAACTGAAACCCAACTTTGGGGAAGACGTTGCGGGTGGGTTCAAGACAGGGTTTCTCTGTGTAATCCTGGCTATGTAACCCTCTGTAGAGCAGGCTAGACTCAAATGCGGAAATTCACCTGCCTCTGCCTCCCCAATGTGGAACAAAAGGTATGTTCCACCATGCCTGGCTAAAACTCAACTCCTAACATTACACGGGAAGAAAATGAATCCTACCTCTGCGTTGTGCTTAGCTGTCATGTCTAACTTCTCCTTCTTAGCCCGATGGAGTTTCTTTCTGAGATCGGCGGTGATATCTGACTCTGTTTCATTTTTAAGCATTTGCTTTATATCCAATGAGGCATTTTTCAACCTACAAAACAAGGTAATAACAAAATATAATTCTCATGCAATAAAAATATTCTAACAGCATTTCTCATAGCTTATTTTAAAAACAGAATTTGAAAATAACAGAATATGATGAAGTCCTAGGATAATAAATTCACAACTTAGTAAAATGTGCCCACTGTAAAACTCGGGTAACAATGCAAAGTGGTATCTTACTAGTAACAAAATACTGTCCACTGAAAACACACTATATTTTTCAAGCTTTGTATCTAAACCAACCTACTGTATCAAACGCTGGGTACTTTTGGAAGAAAGAGACTTCTTTCTTTTTTAATATATTTCAATCACTGTAAATGTAACATACATTACAAAAAGAAAAAAGTATAAATGACAGAATACACATTCTTGCTTTAAAATGGCAAGCTAAAGCATGACACTCTCCCTGAAAATCAACAGTGATAACTATGACAGCAAAGAGCCCCCAGGTAGAGAGCACAGGCAGAAAAGGCGTCACAGCCATAGAACAAGCAGGGAGACAACCGATGTAACTAACAACTCAAAGCAAGCAGTGAGGCAAGCAGCTGACATGCTAAAGTCACAGCTTAAAGCACAGGACTCTATAGGGGATCGGTTGTTCACTTTATCCTTGTTGAGTTCTTATCGACCTGGCACAAGCTAGAGCTCTCAGGGAATGGGAACCCCAATTGAGAAAATGTTTCCATCAGACCTGTAAGCAAATCTGTTGGCATTTTCTTGATTATCTGTGGTAGGAAGTCAATAGACAAAAAAAAAAACAAAACTGGAAAATCAAAGACTAACATTAAAAATAAAATGTCAAATCATTCAGATGAAAAAGAAAACTATCTCAAAGAGCTAAATGTGAAGGTTCCTAGGAATTAAGAAAAAGATTTGTCTCAAAGAAATTAACCCTGTCTCTCCAACAGCAGTAGCCCTGGAGAAAAAGTGGACTCAACAATACGTACATACAACTTCAACTTCTTTCAATACCACTAAGACAAAAGAGAAAAAATCAGCAAAACCAATATTGAGTTCTCTGAAAAGACTAAGCTGATAAACTTTCCTATATTAACAAAGAAAAACGAAGAAGAAACTCCACAATATTAGAGATTGGCCTCAGGGTTTCACACACACTACACAAGTGCTCTACCACTAGGCTATATCCAAGCCTTCTTTTTACTTTTTATTTAGAGCCAGGGTCTCACCAAGATGCCAAGGTGGCCTTAAACTCACTCTGTAGACAAGGTAGGCCTTGATCTTGTGATCATCCTGCCTCAGCCTCCTCAGCAGCCAAGATTACAGGCCTGTACACCACCAGACCAAGCTGAGGAGCAAGTTAATAAAGGCCTTCTACAAATACCTATGCTCCTAGTATATGCAATGGTTAAAGAGGAAAAGGGTCCTCTAAAGAGAACAGAGCAAAGACAATTGCTGTTAACAAAGCATTCAAAGATTTCCTTAACATTCTTAAATGGTGAATGAAGGGAGAGAGAGAAAAGTGGAGAAATAGAGATGCATAATGGACTGGAAATCTGTTTTTTACTGCAAAAGATAGGATTTTTTTTATATTTATTTATTATGTATACAATATTCTGTCGGCGTGTATGACTGCAAGCCAGAAGAGGGCACCAGACCTCATTACAGATGGTTGTGAGCCACCATGTGGTTGCTGGGAATTGAACTCAGGACCTTTGGAAGAGCAGGCAATGCTCTTAACCGCTGAGTCATCTTTCCAGCCCCCAAAAGATATGATTTTATAAAAAAAAAATCCTAAGAAAACAAATGACAAGAAAAAAAACTAAAAATCAATTTCAACAAGGTTATAAAAATACAAGATCAGGGCTGGAGAGATGGTTCAGCGGTTAAGAACAATTGTAGCTCTTCCAGAGGACCCAGGTACAATTCTCAGCACCCACTGTCTGTAATACTAGTTTCAGAGGATTCGAAACCCTCACACAGCCATACATGCAGGCAAAACACCAATGTACATAAAATACAAATATATATTTTAAAAAATATAAGATCAATGAGGAAAATTATTTTATTAACTTATATTGAGCTCTACATTTTTCTCTGCTCCCCTCCCTGCCTCTCCCCTCCCCCTTTCAACCCTCCCCCAAGGTCCCCATGCTCCCAATTTACTCAGGAGATCTTGTCTTTTTATACTTTCTACCTACCATGTAGATTAGATCTATGTAAGTCTCTCTTAGTGTCTGCATTGTTGTCTAAGTTCTCTGGGATTGTGGTTTGTAGGCTGGCTTTCTTTGTTTTATGTTTAAAAAACACCTATGAGTGAGTACATGTGATAATTGTCTTTCTGTGTCTGGATTACCTCACTCAAAATAATGTTTTCTAGATCCATCCACTTTCCTGCGAAATTCAAGATGTCATGATGTTTTTCTGCTGTGTAGTACTCCAGTGTAGAAATGTACCACATTTTCCTTATCCATTTTTTGGTCGAGGAGCATTTAGATAGTTTCCAGATTCTGGCTATGACAAACAAAGCTGCTATAAACATAGTTGAGCACATGTCCTCATGACACGATTGAGCATCCTTTGGATATATACCTAAAAGTGGCATTACTGGGTCTTGAGGAAGGTTGTTTCCTAATTTTCTCAGAAATCGCCACACTGACATCCAAATGGGTTGTACCAGCTTGCATTCCCATTGGCAATGCAGAAGTGTTCCCTTTACCCCACAACCTCTCCAGCATAAGTTATCATTAGTGTTTTTGATCTTGGCCATTCTTACAGATGTAAGATGGAATCTCAGAGTTGTTTTGATTTGCATTTCTCTGATGACTAAGGATGTTGAACATTTCCTTAAGTGTCTTTCAGCCATTTTAGATTCCTCTGGTAAGAGTTCTCTGTTTAGGTCTGTACTCCATCTTTTTTATTGGATTATTTGTTTTTTTGATGACCAATTTCTTGAGTTCTTTTTATATTTTGGAGATCAGACCTCTGTCTGATGTGGGGTTAGTGAAGATCTTTTTCCCATTCTGTAGGCTGTCATTTTGTCTTGGTGACCGTGGCCTTTGCTTTACAGAAGCTTTTCAGTTTCAGGAGGTCCCATTTATTAATTGTTTCTCTCAGCGTCTGTGCTGCTGGGGTTATATTTAGGAAGTGGTTCCCTGTGCCAATGCGTTCAAGTGTACTTCCCACTTTCTCTACTATAAGGTTCAGTGTGGCTGGCTTTATGTTGAGGTCTTTGATCCATTTGGACTTGAGTTTGGTGCATGGTGATAGATATGGGTCTATTTTCGTTTTTCTACATGTTGATATCCAATTATGCCAGCATCACTTGTTAAATATGCTTTCTTTTTTTCCATTTGATATTTTTTTTTGCCAGGCAGTGGTGGCACACGCCTTTAATCACAGCACTCAGGAGTCAGAGGCAGATGGATCTCTGTGAGTTCAAAGCCAGCCTGGTTTACAAAGCAAGTTCCAGGACAGCCTGAACTGTTATACAGAGAAATCCTGAAAACTGTCTGAAAGAAACAAAAATTAAGTAATTTTTAAAAGTGCTGACAAGGATATAAAGGAATTAAAACTTTGAAATACTGCTGTCATGACTGCAAAATTATCCAATCACTAAATTTGATGGCTTCTTAAAAATTTTAGCATAAATTTGCTACATGATGCAACAAGACTGCTCTGGGAACCTTCCTAAAAGAGAAGCAGACAAACATGCCAGCACAAACGTTTACCCATGATGTCTATAGCAGCACCACTCCTAACAGCCAAAAGGAAAAACTACATTGATTCCTGGTGACTTGTGAATGAGTAACCAAATGTAATAAATCCATACAGAGGAATGGAATATTATTCAGCAGTAAAAAGAAACAAAGGCCTATACATGCCACAATATAATAAACCTCAAGAACAAGTCCAAAGAAGCCAAACATAAAAAGAGGCATGGTTCCATTGACATGAATTATTGAGAATGACAAAGTTATAGATATAGAAAGAAGGTCAGTGGTAGAGTTAAAATAACTCTATTCAGAATCTAGAATTCAGAGTAAAGATTTCTCCATTAAAAGCATGGGGTGGGGGAGGCTGAAGAGACAGCACATGCTGCTCTTCCAGAAGACCTGAGTCTGAGTCCCAGCACTGACATTAGGAAGCTCTCAGTGCCTTTAGCTCCAAGTCAAATGGGGGACAACCTCTTCTGGTCTTACACACACAGAGACAGAGATAGGAGACAGAGATTCAATAAATAAAAATTTAAAACATATATATTATGGATGTCTTCTGATGTTTTCTTTCTAAATTGAAAAAGCATAATAAATAATGTAAAATATTATTATAATTCTAAAGTATGTACTTATATAACATATTGCTACTTCATAAGAAAGGCCTTGGACAAATATTTACTGAATTATCCACAGTCAACTCTAAGAGGTAAGATTACATATACATATATACATAGTCTTATCAATCCTTCTCAAACTAAGTATAAAAATTTATCCCCAGTTTCAGCTGTGTGGTGATGGTACACACTTTTAATCCCAGCACTCGGGAAGCAAAGGCAGATATGTCTCTGAGGCTGAGGCCAGGCTGGTCTACTAGAAAGTGAGTTCCAGGACAGCCAGAGCTACACAGGGAAACCCTGTCTTGAAAAAAAACAAAAGAAGAAGAATTATCCACAGCTAACTTTTTTGATTCTGTTACAGAATATATTTTAAATCGTTTGCTTCAGGCAACTGACAGACTATAACACCAAATGCTCTATTTTTAGATTCTGCAGAGATGAGTCTGTTCCTTGACTATAAAAGTTCTAAACATTTAGTTTCTTGTTCTGTTTTTTGTTTATTGGAGGCATTGCTCTATATACTAGACTGCCTGAACTCTCAAAAATTTACCCCCCTCAGTGTCCTGAGTGCTAAGAATACAGGCAACACAAACCAGACCAGGATAATTTTGATTACTGAACTTATTTTCTTGAAAAACGCACTTAGGAAAAAAATCACACCTACAATGGTTCATTTTGTACTGTGGACCCCATCCCTCAAAGGGGCTAAAACTAGCAGAGCACAGGCGGAGTCGGAGATGCAGCACGGAGGCAAGGAGACAGTCACAGACGTCATGGCAAGCAGGTCATGGCAACCAGACAAACAGAAACAGACAGAAACGCAGGGGAGAAAACTGGAATCGTGGAGAATAAGCAAATCTCCAGCAGGGGAAAGGTTCAGGGTCACACACATTTACGACCCAAGTTAACAAAGGAACACAAGGGGTTCTGAGAGTCAGGGCTATACCTAGAAGGAGCTGCTGCTCTTTCAGTCCCAAGAAACCTACTTCCGCTCTTTTTTCTGTCTTCCTCTCAGAGAGGCAGCCTCGCTTCTGCCTCTCTTCCCATTTCTCTGCTTCCCCCTTCTCTGTCTCTCTCTCCTTCCCCCCCTCTTTCTCTCTCCTTCTCCCTTCCCCCTCCATAACCCCCTGAATAAATATCCAACCTCACTCTGCAAAAAGAAAAAAGAAAAAGAAAAAAGAAACCTACTTCCTTCACCATCCTACAAGAATCCTTCATCACCCACTTAGTTCTCCCTGGTTCTTGCAATCAAAAGAATTTTCCAATTAAAGAAAGAGACCGGAGGCTTACCTTTGGGTATCCCCAGTAGTGGCATTACTTGAAGTGTTTAAACTCATGGTAAGTCTTCCAATTTTCCACAGTACCCCACAGTTTCTTAATGATATTCTTCTTTATGCTGATGTCTGTGACTTACAGGTTAAATGGACTAAAGCCTGGTAATAAACAATACAATAGCAATTTTGTATTTGAATCCTGGGAAGGTAAGCTTTATTTTGATCTATAGTCTACTTGTTAATTTTTAAGTTTATAGAAGATAGACGATCCAAAAACTTATAACATTCAGCTGGGTGTGGCACACATACCTGTAAACCCATCCCCTGAGGGAGGCAGGGGACCAGCTCAATGTCATCCTCATCTTAGTAAGGTAGAGGCCAGCCTGGGATAAATGACGCTCAGTCTCAAAAAATAACAATGATAATAATGTTATAGGACCTTTTATTTGAAAAAAATAGAAGCCAAAAAGGCATAATGTTAAAAAAAAAGTTTTAGAAAACAGTAGTAGTTAACTTTTAATCTACTTTAGCTGCTTAAATAAAAATAAGACTGACAAATTATTCTTTCACTTGCAAAGAAATATATATAGTACCAACCTTTGGGACACAGAATTCAGTCTAAATAAATGAGATATTTTAACACAATGTTGTCAATGAAGATACCAAAATACTCCCAAACAAGAGATCTCATAATAATTTGCTTTTAGGAAATTATTATTCCTAGGAAAGTCCTAGGAAAATGTAGGCAGTGGTAGGGCATCCCTTTAATCCCAGCACTCAGGAGACAGAAGTAGGCAGATCTCTTTAGTTTGAGGCCAGTCTGGTCTACAGATTAAATTCCAGGACAGTCATGGCTACACAGAGAAACCCTATCTCAAAAAACAAGCAAATAAAAAAGTCCTAGGAAGGAAAACTACACTGTTATCTTTAACCAGAGAAATAAGTTTCTCTTAGCAAGTCTGTGCCATTAATAAGCAAAACAGAAAACTAACCCTGCTGTCAAACATTTCTTATCAATCTGTATAAGATGTCTTCTTTCATAAATTAATGTCATAATTTAACCATTTCCTCCAAAGAGGTATCAGGAAAGAAAAGTGTCGCTTACTCCGGCTGACCTTCTAGAACCCTCTTCTACAGGAGATACTCTGAATCACACAGAGGCAACCATGTAAATCAAGTTACTTTACTACATGCTAAAGTATCTCTGGGTAAACGTTCTAAAATAGCACTAATGCAAATGTCAATATCCCACAAATACCTCCTTATAGTCCCTGATGTGGGAGAATTGTCTGTATTTTGTCAATCATATTTTAATAAAACGCTGATTGGCTAGGCAGGCAGTATAGGCGGGAAAACCAGACAGGAAGTAGAGGTGATGCAATGAGAACAGGAGAATTCTGGGAAGCAGAGACATTCCTCAGCCACTCCTGCACAGACCACCGAAGAGGCAACATGTAACTTGCCCAGCTGAAAAAGGTACGGAGCCATTATGGCTAACATAGATGAGAATAATGGGTTAATATAAGTTATAAGAGTTAGCAAGAAGCCTGACCTAATGAGCCAATCAGTGTATAACCTTATGGAGTCCTGTGTGTAATTTCTCTTTGGGATTTGCGGGCTGTTGGGGTACCGGGCGGGACGGAAACCCCAACAAGCCAGCCCCTCATGCTACAAGTCCCTAAAATCCAATGTCTTAAGAAAGACTGAACTTTAAACTCAGAGACCTGAAGTAGGATCCAATCAGCACAAGTTTATGGCCTTAGGAAAGACAAGAATTTTTGAACATCCTCCCTCTGCTCAAATGAGAGTTAACTTTGGCAGGCTGTAAATCCTACACACAGCACACCCAGGGCTCAGCCACTATCAGTTTTTATTACTGGGTCATGGAACTTGGAAAAGCTTAATGATCCCAATAAAAGGGAATAGTTGAGTAATTTGGTCTGGGAAAAAGATGCAATAAAATAATTATTTAATGATATTGTGTGTGTACAAAGGTACCCAAAAGATGAAAACAAGGGGAGAAAAACTGTCAACATATTCAGCCTCTGCTCCATTAACCAAGCTCCAGAAGAAACCATGAAAGGAAACTATTCAAATAGACGAAGGCAAAAACAAATCCTAGGGCTGAGAAATAATGATTCCAACAAGAGTGACTCATGTAGCTGAAAGAATAATTTGGTCCAAGGAAAATAGGATGGAATTTTAGCCAAGTCTAGAGAAGAAAAATCTGATTTCTCCGGTGACCTAAATAACCAAACTTGAGAAGAGTGGCGACAAACAGTACTTACTGTCGATCACCTACGCGGCACCCACTGCAGCATCCAGAACTATAGTCTGACCAGCTAGAACTGTTCCCTACAACACTGCAATGAAAGGGCTATCCAGGTTTTCAAAGGACAAAAGACACAGAGCAGAAGAAAGCAACAGAGTAAAAGGACCCAATCCACAGTCATAACTAAGATTCTGAAGCCTAAGTTGTTCCTGCAACACCAATGACTCAGAACGCGGAGCTATTGATGCTGTTACTCCACCTTTGTTGCCCTTGTTTCCATTAAGGGGAGTAAGCTGGGGCAGAGAAGCCAAATGACTTGCCCAAGACCAGTGTCAGTCACCCATTAAGGGAACGTGGGGAAGGTGGCACTGGCACTCAGCCATGTTATCTCTCTGTGTGTTTGTTTTTGGAGTCCCAAATGTTTTTCATACTACCAGGATGCTCCCAAAGATTAGACCCAAACAAGCTTCCTTCAGAATGTTTGTAACAAAAATTGGAATCTAACAGAAAGACTGTTCTGTTCTCAGTGTGATGTCCAGAGATCACCAACACACATAACAAAGGATTTTGTTTTCTTTTGTTCTTAATTTTAGTATTGTATGCATATGAGTGTTTTGCCTGAGTGTATGTTGTGTGCCCCATATGCATGACTGGTGGAGTGGAAGTCATAAGAGGGTTTGAGATTCCTTAGGACTGGAGTTGTACAGACAGTTGTCACATCAAGTGGATGCTGGAACTCAAACCTGGGTTCTCTGCAAGAGCAACCAGTGCTCTTAATCACTGAGCCATCTCTTCAATCCAGCAAAGGTTTTCATTTCTGGGGGGGGGGGTGTCAAACATAAATACACAATCTCCACACACACGCATGTATACACATATAGTCCAAAGGCATGAAAGTATCTCCATTTTACCCTCTGGGGAAAGAATTTTAGATGAACTAGAGATGCAAGACTGTGGTAGGGCCAAGCTTAGCAAGCAGGGGGATCGTAAATTTGATCCTCACCAGCACACACACACACACACACACACACACACACACCAAAAACAATTTTTAAATTTTTTATTTTTATTTATTCATTTTTATGTGTCTAAGTGTTTTGCTTGCATCATATGTACAAAGACCAGCAGAGAGTCAAATCTCCTGGAACCGGCGTTAAATGTGGTTGTGAACCATCATGTGGGTGCTGGAATTGAACTCAGGTCCTCCAGAAAAATCATCAAATGTTTTTAACCTCTGAGCCATCTCTCCAGCCATAGAAATGTTTTAGATAGTAACAATCTTTAAAGTATTTATTTTTGTTTTATTTTTCTTTGTCTTGGGAAGAAAAGTGGAGAAAGAAATAATTGATCAAATTTTTTGAGATTGTGTCAATAAAAACAAATAGAAAAAATCCTTTTTTCTATGCATTTAGGCACCTAACATCTTAATATCTAGTCTTCTAGACGTGGGCTTGTATAGAGCCCCACAGAGAGTTCCTTCAGTCCCCGGATCAGATCATTCAGACAGATGATGTGGTAAGCAGATGGCCCCACATCATCCTGCACCTGACCTGTGGCAAAGGTGACAGGATGACACTGCTATGCTGTAAGACTGTGGGGGTGGTAGGACAGCTCATTGACACAGCACTTGCACAAAACATGAAGAACCCTCTCTTCAAATCCCAGCACAAAAAAAAAAAAAGAAAAGCTTACCAACTTTTTTTAAATTTTTATTTCATGTGCATCAGTGTGAGGATGTCAGATCTCCTGGAACTGGAGTTACAGACAGCTGTGAGTGAGCTGTCATGTGGGTGCTGGGAATTGAACCCAGGTTCTCTGGAAGAACAGTCAGTGCTCTTAACTGGTTAAGCCATCTCTCCAGGCCCCAAAGCTTACCACCTTCAAAAAAGCAAATTACCATGCTATGAACTACCTAAAGGCAGGGCCACAGGGAAGTGCAAGCAGTCTCATGGCCTCCACCCAACAGCTAGCACTAGATCCCTTAAGCATACAATTTACAAAAAATAATAAACCCTGTCAGGGACCCGAGGAAGGGGGAAGATTCTACCCAGGCTGCCTATAGGTAAAAATACAGTCCAGTAACCACCTTGTAAATCCCCAAGCAGAAGGCCCAGCTACACTGTACCAGGACTAGCAAACCATACAGACAGTGAGAGCAGAAGTGTGCTGCTGGTCAGCTGTGGTGGGAGGCACCTGAATTCCCACACTTGGGAGGCTAAGGTAGGAGGTTCCCAAATTCTAGACCAGCATGAGATACATAACAAAATGCAGTCTCAAAAGAAGCCAGGAAATTAATAAAGCGATGTTCAAAGTGTGCAGTTTTAAAACATTGAGTTTGTAGTAACTTGTTATACAACACTATAAAACTAATATTGACAGCTTCAAAATGCTCATAGGACAGGTAAAAGTTTTTAAAGTTGAATAGTACAAGACAAGAATATAATAGGAGAATGGATTATCAAACTACCTCTGGCTACAAGTATCTTGAATTAAGGCTCTTAATTGTTTTTCATTGGTTGTTGTTTTTGTTTTCAGTTTGGCTGGTTGATTGATTTTGTTTTTTGAGTCAGGGTATCATTTTGTAGCCCTAGCTGGTCTAGAATTCAATATGAAGACCATGTTGTCCTCAAACTCAGTCTGCCTCTGCTTCCTAAATGCCAGGACTAAAAGCACACCAGTCTGGTTGGTTGGTTTTGCTTGCTTGCTTGCTTGCTTGCTTGCTTGCTTGCTTGCTTGCTTGTTTGCTTGCTTGCTTGCTGTGAGACAACGTCTCATTAAGCGCAGGTTGGTTTTGAATCTCCTACATAGCTCAGACTGGCCTTCAACTCCTGATCTTCCTGCCCCCTTCTCCCCACCTCCCAAGTGCTGGGAATACAGGGGTGAGTCATCATGCTTGGCTTCTTCATTTTTTCTATAGCAAAATTTCCTTATTAACTCAAATAAGGGAATCTGTAAAATGAGGGCAACTAGTTAGAGAATTCAATCAATCATAGACAACACTTGGTAAAGCACCACCAGCCAAAAAATTTACAGAGAAGCAGCGAGAGTTTTTAGGTAACACATAGGGATGAGGACAGCTGACAGACCCTGGGGAGAAAACAGATAATATTACAGGCCTATCTGAGAGCAGCAGATCAAAGAGGGAGAGCTTTGTCCATTCTCACAGTGGGCACCTGAAACACACATGGTAAAGCGGTCATGAAAGAGCTGCTGTAGCCCGACAAACTCTCAAAAACAGGCCTGCTAAGGGCCTTCCTGGGCTGAAGAAAAGCTTCTGTGGCTGAAATCTAAACCAGACAGGGGTGGGTCGGGAAAGAAACGGAAGGGAGGGGAGAAGAGGGGGTGGGGTAAAGGGAAGAGAAGGGAAGGGAAGAAAGGTGGCTCAACAAAACTGGAGGAGGAAACAAAGAAAGATCTCAAAGCAAGCTCCCATAGCATAATATACAAAAAGAAACAACTTTATGAAGTTAGAGCTTACCTAAGCCTTGCCTTACTCTTAAGTTGTAAGTCTGTCTATCTCCCATAAAAACTAAACAAAAGAAAAGGGGTGTGGTTGCCAAGTAAAGAAAAAACAATACCTTATATAAAAGTATGAAAGAAAGCTATACCAAGATCAATGAAAATATAACTACTCTAAAATAACTTAAAAATATCAGGAAAAGGTATAGACGAGAAAGAGGCAAGGAGTGTAGCTGAGTATGCTTTTAATCCCAGGAGAAGCAAGCAATCTCAGTTCAGTCTTCAGTGAGTGGTCCAGGGGAGCCAGGCTACACAGAGAAACCTTGACTGGGGAGGGGAGTGGAAGAAAGACAGAAAGACAGAAAGATGGGGAGACTCAAAAGTGCCGGATGTAGTAGCAGAGACAGACTGATTTCTGGGGATCTCTGTGAGTTCCATCCTCCACCTAGCATGTCCCAGGCCAGCCAGGGACAGACAGTGAGACACTGTATTAAAAAATAAAAAAAAGAAAGGAAGGAAAGAAGGAAGGCAGGAAGGAAAGAAGGAAGGAAGGAGAAAAGAAAGGAAAGAACTAAAGAAGGTAAAGAAGAGAAGGAAGGAGTGAAGGGAGGGAGGAGAGGGAAGAAGGAAAGGAAAATAGAAATACTCAAAAGCGAGATGATCAGGATGAGCAGGTGGCACCTGAAGGGCAGAGACAAATGGATCTCTAAATTTTGGGACAGCATGGTCTACACAGTAAGTTCCAGGCCACCCAGGGCTACATATAAATGGTGCAGTGATAAGAATCAGAAAGATAAAAAAAGAGAGAGAGAAAAAGAATCAGAAAGAATTAGAAATAAAAGAAAAACTCACTTAAGTAATGAAGATTAAACTGGAGGGAACATAAAAGCTAATAAAACAAAGATGCCTCAAAAGAGAAATAAAAAAAACAGGAAAAATGGGGATTGGAGAGATGGCTCAGTGGCTAAGAGCGCACACTGCTCTTGTAGAGGATACAAGGTCAGTTTCCAGCAACCACATCATATCAGGCACCTCACAATTACCTGTCAGTCCAACTCTGATGCCTCTGATCTACCCGAGGGAACATGCACTCACACACACGTACTCACACACGAATATACATGCATACACATTAATTTAAAATAAAAATAAATTGAGAAAAATGATCAAACTTTAGGATATATACACACACACATATACAGATATTTACACAATAATATTAAAAAACAAAATTACATTTTTTAAAGAAGAGGCTGGAGAGATGGCTCAGCCATTAAGAAGTACTGGCTGTTTCCAGAGATCCCAGTTCAATTCCTAGCACCCCCATGGCAAGTGGCAGTTCACAACCATCTATATATTCAGTTTAAGAAATCCTAAGCCCTCTTCTGGACTCTGAAGGTACTGCATTGCATGCACATGGTGCACAGACATACTTACAAAACATCCATATACATGTAATAAAAATAAAATTTAAAAGGAAAGAACAAAGGAAGGAAGGTTGGTCAATTACGGATAACATAAAACATAAAAGAAAGGAGAGATAAAGAAGTAAGGAAGAAAGAAAGATGGGCTGAAGAGATTGTTCAGAAGTAAGAACACTGACCACTCTTCCAGAGGTTCTGAGTTTAATTCCCAGGAACCACATGGCAGTTCACAGTGCCGTCTCTTGGCCTGCAAGGACACATGCAGGCAGAACATTGTATACATAATAAATAAATCAATAAATCTAAAAAATTGAAGAAAAGAAGATAGATAGATAGATAGACAGGCAGACAGATAGACAGATAACAGACAGACAGACAGGCAGGGGCTGGCTGGTGGTGACACATACTTTTAATCCCAGCAGTTAGGAGGCAGAGGCAGTGGAACTCAAAGTTAAAGCCCAGCCTGGTCTACAAAGCCAGTTCCAGAACAGCCAGATTAGTTTTGATCTCATTACTCTGACATGTTTAAAAGAAGCAACTCCATAGAAAGTAGGTTATTGTGGGAGAGAGAGACGGGGAATTTTATCTGTCATTAGATTTCTTTTTGAGAATACCAGAAGTGCTCTGGAGTTAAATAGTGGTAACGGTTACACTATATATGGAATATACAAAAACCACTGAAATGTACACTTTTAAATGGTAAAATCTGTGTTATGTGATTTATATCTCAATTTGTAAACACATCAACGTGGGGCGGAGGTGGGGTAGTACCTCAGTCATAGGACACATGCTTAACATCTCATAACAAGTATGAGAACAGGTTAGACCGCCAGCACAAGAACATAAATAAACTCATCATTTTTTAAACCTAAACTGAGGTCTCTTCTAACAGACTAACAAGAAGTCACAGCATTCTCCACACAAAGGACTCCAACCTGCAGCAGATTCTCAACCCAGACAGCATATTCACAGGCTTCGGCTGCAACTAGGCCATCCTAAAGCACTGGTAGACAAAGGCAAGATTCTTATCAACGGACCTTAAATAATACCACACAAATACATCACTCTTCTCTTGTTTGTAGATTTGAACTACTTTGGATATTTCTGCCAAAATATATAACTGTTATGGATACTGTTTAATAAGAATTTTAAAAATAAATAATATGGCATAGGAATACAAACATTATAATTATAATTTTATATATATATATATGTGTGTGTGTGTGTGTGTGTGTGTGTGTGTGTGAATTCATTTTCAAATAGGTAAATGAGCAGTCGAAGCCAAGGGATCAATTATCTGGCCATCCTAAAGGGAAGAAGAGTCTACTGTAGATGTTAACCATTTCTGGCACAAGTTTTCCTACCAATATCTAAATCCTTCAGCTGTCCCTTCACAGTGTACTCACCTCTCAACCAGTCTGCAGAGACCAGAGGAGGGGGCTGAAGAGTCACACCCCAGAATGCGACACTTCCTATGTGCCACAGACACAGCTAAGCACACTTGATGCTCATTACACTCCCCATAATCTTGAGACTATCTGCACATCCCACAAACGAGAAAACTGAGTTTCCCAGAGGTTGAGTGATTTGTATAAAGATATTCAAGAAAGAATTAAAATTCATTCTCACATCTAGATGACTTCTAATGACACTCTACAAAGCAAACAGCCCCACAGCCTCCAAGCTGGATTAGCTCGTCTATGCCTCCCTGAGCACACAGCCTAATTTCTCCTCCTCCATCTTCAAACTGATGAACACTAACGCAACAACGGCACCAGCTTCCATCAAACATCAAAGCCAGCCCCTCCACCCTTTTCTCTCTTGCTTAAAGATAAAATGAACTTACCACCTGTGTTCACAACACTATCCCACTATCTTCCTCATTTGGGTGTCTTACCAAATAGCACTTTTCCCCCTTGATCCAAGAATGTGTTCTCAAATCATTCAGTCCTTTTCAAGTGGAGAGTAAATGGCTTATATTCCCTAACACTAAGTCCGGGTTTTTGAATGTGTGTGTGTGTGTGTGTTGCAGTCCTGTGTCCATTCGTCACAACACCGGTGTAGGGAGTGTTAGCAGTTACTTAGTAAGGAGGAACTTAAGAGCTGGAGCACAGCTCAGGAGCAGAACCTATGCTTCTTGTTCAGTCTCAACCACCTTCCACCCCACACGTGAAAAAAAGAAAAGAACTAAAGGAGGGATGTGAGTCTTTCCACATAGCAAGACGAAGACAAAAAGGACTGAAACAGATCAACAACAACAAAAAAGAAAAATCATGGAACCTAAGACTAAGCCCCTGCTCCTTATCCGACATAAAGGTCCGAGGTTAGGTGATTTAAGACAGTTAATAAACGGCTGAGCCAGGACTGACACAGAAAGCTCCAGGCTACAACTGCCTTCACTTTTCCTAGTATCAGGTTGCACTGGCTTCATTCCTCTGGAAAGCACGTTCATTTCCGGCTCTCCCTCAGTTTGGTCGTTACTAAGCACTGTTAAATGCAAACAACAAAACAGTAACTTCTTTTCTCCAACATTATGAGAAGGGTAAAGCATCGCTGTGGAAAACCTTAGAAAGTGTTTGATATCGACTCTAATAAGTTATATATTTGCCTGAGATGACTATCGTAAGGTTTAAACATTTTTTTAAAAAAGGCACTTCTACACAAATTTTAGCTCTGAAAACTCACAGCTGACTTTTCTTAGCATCCTGGTGGGTAGGCAGAACTTGCAGAAAGCAATCTGACACTACTCACTGTTTGGCTATCAAACGTTGGTAGGGTGCCTAAAGTGTGGCTAGCATCTAAAAGAAAGGGAGGTAGGACACGAAAAAAGTTGTGATCCTTAGGTATTGATCCCAAGGAGCTCTGAGGACTCTGGTCCCCATCGCTCCTCCAGGTAGCGCGGAGGATGCTCCTCTATCTGCCTCCGGGTGGGCGGAGAGCGTCGGCGCTGAGCGGGAGGCGTGTCAGCGCCAGCGAGCATCTCCCAAGGCCGGTCCTCACTGCGAGCCCCGGCTCCTCTCATCACCTCCCGGCCCCGGGCACAGCCCGCGGTTACCTCGGGCTCGCGTGGTCCAGCCTGCACACCCACGAAGCCCCGGGCCGCTTCAGGTCTAGGGCGGAAGGCCAGGCAGCCCTCAGGAGGAGGAGTGACAACTGAGGGGAAGCCGATGGACTCTAGGACCAGGATGGAGAAAGTCGGCGAGGTGAAGTTTACAACGGCCACTTCCGGGGGCCGGGAACACGCGACTGGGCTCCGGGCGGCGGCGACTTTCTCCGCCTCCTGGCCCCGCCCCGGCAGGCCCGCCCCTTGTCACCGCGTCCCCGGCGTCCCGCCGCCCGAGTCGCGGCTCCGGGAGACGCACGCAAGAGAACGCGGGCTCGCGCAGCAGGGGCCGGCCCGCGAAATCGCGCGCGCTCCCGCGCTGGGCGGACGAACCTGCGCGTGCGCAGACCGCACAAGTGACCGCGTTTCGCCCAGTACGCGCTCCGGCCCCTCGTTTTCTCTACGTTTTCCTTGCCTCACAACTGCCGGAGCAGACTAACGTGCAAATTTCTATCTTCTAATTACTTTTCCTTGCCTACCAAAGGATACCAACCCATTCCTGATCTGTAACCTGGCTTTCGAGCTCTTTCAGGGTCTGGGTGCCCCCCTGGGACCGGGCGGATGCCAGGGTCCCCAGGGAGAATCGGCCCAGGCTTCGGCACAGTTGGCGAGCTCTCCCCAACGCCCTCCGCTTGCACAAAATCTGCCTTTTCCTCCCACCCCCTTTGTATCTCGGCTTAGGTGGGAAAAATGTAGGTCGATGCTCTGATGCTGTTGAGCGTCTTTGATTATAAATATGGAACCGGATTCATTGGCAAATAAGGCCTCGGAGCCTTCCCGTGTGCTCCATCCCTGCTAGATATCAGCCCCTCCCCCTCTTCTCCCACAATTTATAAAGAGCTTTGGTTCTCTGTGTAGCCGCTTCAGGGGATTGGGAAAGCAAATCCTCTTTTGTTCCTTGGCTTTTTAAAAGCCTATTCCCCAAAGAACAATGCAAATTGGCGGGATTTTGATGAAAGGCTTTTATCCTTCCCACCTCTACCTCCACAAGTGTTCATACAAAATGAGCCTTTTATGCTAAACTTACCCGGGTTGGTCGTAATCAGCCTGAACCAGGTGTTGGGTCGTCCTCACCTGCTCTTGTTTTGAAAATCCAACAGTCCTAAAAGCAAATAGATTAAAACTGATTCTTGTGCTGCTGAGAAACTTTAATTGGTTTGAGGTCAGCCTTTCGATTTTTAAAAGGTCTTCCTTGCTTCTTAATACTTTAGCCAGAAAAGATAACTGCTTCGAAAAAACACCTGAAGGAAACAAAAGTAGACCATTCTGTTTAGGAATCAAATGGAGAATTATGATAAATAATAAGAGCGCTTTAAAAAATGTGTAAGGTTTAGTTTTATTATTTGAAAGGTTTTTGTTAGAGGGGTTGGTTTTGGTTTGGTTTTTGTTCAGCTTGGTTTTCTTGGTTTGGCTTGGGGTGTTTGTAGCCCAATCAGGCCCCAAATTCTGGATCCCCCCTGCCTCATCCTCCGGAGCACTGAGGTTACTAAACATGGGCCATACATCAATTTGTCATGTCTTCTCTTAGTATCATCAAAGAAGGGGGTATTACATTGCAGGAATAAATGTTAAATGTATTTTACACTGTGCACTTTTTAAAGGAAAACTGGGTAACTTGAAGCCTTGCAAACTTAATTTACTTGGTTTTTTAGCATTTATAGAATAGAGTACAAGTACCCAGCATGGAGCTAGGTGATAGAAAATAGGGGCTGGAGAGATGGCTCAGAGGTTAAGGGCACTGGCTGCTCTCCCAAAGGTCCTGAGTTCAATTCCCAGTACCACATGGTGGCTCACAACCATCTATAATGAGTTCTGGTGACTTCTTTGGGCCTACAGGCAGAATACTGTATTCATAATAATAAATAAATAAACCTTTAAAAAAAGAAATACGTGGTATAAAGTACAAGTGGAACGGGATCAGAGAAAGGAACTGTTAAGAACAACCTTGAGCACACGGAAGTAATTTGTGGAGAATTTCAAGTCTAGTGTAGGAAGGTAAAGTAACAGCAACTTTACCTTTTTTTTTAGGAAGGTAAAGTAACAGCAAGTTAGAACCAAAATGCAGGAGGCTTTAACAAAGGTAATGAACATTATAGTAATTATATAATAAACCCGATCACCTCAGAATCCTTAGAGAGTTCCTGTTTTTCTCTGGTGGTTACAGCTCCGTTCTCTGTTGTCTCTTGTTTGGTTAAAGGCTGTATATAATGTGATGGCTCCAGCCTACTTCCCTGTTGTTCGCCCCTGTCATTTCATCCCCTTCTCCTCTTTCTGCCAATCCTTTTGAGAGACAATTAAAGTCACCCCAGCGCTCTCTCAGAGCAGCTACCCATCTCAGTAATGACCTCATTACCAGGTCCCAGACCCCTTGGCTTTGCTAAGCTTCCTTGAATTTCTCCCCAGCCCCTCTCAGCTCTCACCATTGCACTGCGGGCAAAGCCTGCCCTCAGCCTCCACTTGGTCCCTGCTAAGCATACTCACTCCTGCCGAAGTCAACCCTAGGTACTGAAATTTGATTATATCTGAGTTTGAATTTTTCACTCTGATTCAGCAGCTCTGCTTTAGTGTCTGGCCGTCTTTTGCGGTGGTGGTGGGTCTTAGGTTTGTTTTCTTTGGAGGCAGGGTCTCACTGCACAGCCCGTGATGGCCTGATGACCACCCTGTCTTAGACTCCCAGCTGTTGCAATTACAGACTTGTGCCGCAATGCCAGTCTCGGCTGGCAGTATAGACATCAAAATATCTAAAATTTCACTTTTTCGGCTTATCATGAGTTGTCCCAACTTTTCTTCTGCCTGTTCATAAGCTTAAACTCGCTGGCAAAAGGAGCCTATATATCTTCTATTTTTTCTTTGCCTTCATGATCTCAGTTCCTACACCCAAGAATTCTGCCTTCTCTGCCTTCTGTCTTCCTTCTTTCTACGCCTGCTACTGAACACTTGCGTCTGGTCCCTGTTTCTTCTTACCCACTTACTCACTCATAGCCAGTCTCTCACGCCCTTCGCCTGGGCACTCAGCAATTAACATGTAGGGCATTTTTAAACTGCCAACTAAAAGAGGAAAGGATTCAAAAACAAAAAAAAAAAATCAAAAGGAGGCCTGGAGGCACATGTGTGTTTTGGTGGCCCAGGGGAGTATTACAGCAGGCTGTACATGTGTGAGCCTCAGGGCTAAGCTGCAGCTGATTTGCCTCCCCTTGACCTCCCAGTAACCTCGCCCTGAAGGCTCAGGCACCAGGTGCTTCATTATTACGGTGTTTGGTATCAACTCAGAGAACTGAAAAGCCTTGGCATAATTGTTGCTCTCCGTGGCTCTGGCCCTTTGTCCCTTCCAGATGCTATAACAGAAACCTTTCTGAGCCTGCTCTATGTTGTTATCTTGATTAATTCTAGTGTCACCACACTGCTTACAGGATAAAACTCAAACTTCTCCTGTGTCAGTCAAAGGACACTTACCTTCTGCTGCCTCTCCAGCACTGCTACCTCCTGGATACAACAAACCTTCCTCATTCTTTTATTTTTTTTTCCGATTATTAATTGATAGCGATTCAGTATTGATCGCTTATTGACCGCTATTAGCGCCAAAGGAACTCGAATGCGGGTCCTCTGGCACAAGAACGTTAGGCGCTCTTAGCCGCTGAGCCATCGCTCAAGCTGCTTTCCTCATTCTTTTCTTTTTTCTTTTTTTTATTGATATTTATTGAGCTCTGTTCCCCTCCCTGCCTCTCCCCTTCCTCCTTCAACCCTCCCCCAAGGTCCCCATGCTCCCAGTTTACTCAGGAGATCTTGTCTTTTTATATTTTCTACTTCCCATGTAGATTCGATCTATGTAAGTCTCTCTTAGTGTCCTCATTGTTGCTAAGTTCTCTGGGATTGTGGTTTGTAGGCTGGCTTTCTTTGCTTTATGTTTAAAAACCACCTGTGAGCGAGCACATGCGATATTGTCTGGGTTACCTCACTCAAAATAATGTTCTCTAACTCTATCCATTTTTCTGCGAAATTCAAGATGTCATGATGTTTTTCTGTTGTGTAGTACTCCATTGTGTAAATGTACCACATTTTCCTTATCCATTCTTCAGTTTGGGGTCATTTAGGTTGTTTCCGGGTTCTGGCTATGACAAACAAAGCTGCTATGAACATAGTTGAGCACATGTCCTTGTGGTACGATTGAGCATCCTTTGGATATATACCTAAAAGTGGTATTACTGGGTCTTGAGGAAGGTTGTTTCCTAATTTTCTGAGAAATTGCCACACTGACATCCAAAGGGGTTGTGCCAGCTTGCACTCCCACTAGCAATGCAGAAGTGTTCCCTTTACACCACAACCTCTCCAGCATAAATTGTCATCAGTGTTTTTGATCTTGGCCATTCTTACAGGTATAAGATGCCTTCTTTATTCTTACTGGCAACGGAAAACATACAGTTGGGGATAACTGATAAAATGTGCACATAGACTTCTAAGAAGTCTTAAAATACATGGTTTAATACAAAAGCTTTAAGTACAGATAGCGTTATAAGGCATATACTAGGTGCCAAGTTCTATACTAAGTAGCTTTGCCTTTTCTTTCTTTCTTTTATTTATTTATTTATTTATTTATTTATTTATTGTAGACAAGATCTCTCTCCATAGCCCTGGCTGTCCTGGAACTCATGCTGAAAACCAGACTGTCCCGGAACTCACAGAGATCGGCCTGCCTCTGCATCCTGAGTGCCGGGTTAAAAAACTATTTCACCACGCCCAGCATATCCCAATTTTTCGAAAGTGCTCTGGTGGCTTAAATGAGAAATGTCCTCTATAGGCTTCCATATTTGAACACCTGGTTCCCAGCTGATGGCACCATCTGGGGATTCTCAGGAGGTGAGGCCCTGAAGGAAGTCGCCCACTGTGAGTGGGTTTAAAGGACTTAAAACCTCATCTTACTCCCAGTAGGCTCTCTGCTCTGTGCTTGCTGTTGGGGACATGGAGTCTCAGCCTCCAGCTCCTTCCACCATGCTACCACTTGTTACCATGAGTCCCAAGCCTCGATGGGCTCTTCTGCCCCTGGAACCGTATGCCAAACTCCTTCTTCCATAAGTTTCCTTTAGCCACACGTTCTATAGCCGCAGCTGGTACTCAGCTGCTTCAAATGCAGCTATCTTTACCACGGGTTTTGATAGTCGCTAGTAGTTTTTAAAATGAGGATCACTACTGAAGGCCAAATCTCTCTAAGATCCCCAAATAGACAAAGAAGTCTTAAAACTCAGTAATAAGAGAGTTTGCGGGGAAAGATTTTAAAATGGAACCAAGTGGGCTGGAGCTAGTGCTCAGTGGATAAGATCACGTGCTGCCGTCCTTGCAGAGGACTGGGATTCGGTTCCTAGCATTCAAATGATGGCTCGCAAACATCCATAACTCCAGATCCAAAGGATGTGACACCCTTTTCTTGCCTCCACGATGTGTGATATAAATATATAAAAATGTGATAAAAAATGTAAAAATATTTTTGTGGCAGTGGTTTTGATAGGACCTCACCTAAGAAGATACACAGAAAAAAAATTATATGAAAAGACATTATACATCATGTGTCAAATGAGAAAGAAATTTTTACACACCTATCAAGGTGACAAAAATCCAGAACACTACCAACTTGGTGTTTTGGAGACAGAGGCAGGTGGATCTTTGTGAGTTCAGGATCAGCCAAGTCTACATAGCAAGTTCCAAAATAGCCAGGGCTACACAATAAGACCCTATCTCAATAAAGGAAGGAAGGGAGAAAGGGAGGAAGGGAGGGAGGGAGGGAGGGAGGGAGGGAGGGAGGGAGGGAGGGAGAGAGGGAAGAAATTGTCACTCCTTGTAGGAAACAGAATGGTAAAGCCACTTCAAAAGACAGTTTACCCATTTTTTTCTTGTTTGTTTTGTAAGACTAAACATACCCTTGCCAGGCAGTGGTGGCACATGCCTTTAATCCCAGCACTTGAGAGGCAGAGACAGGCAGATCTTTATAAGTTTGAGGTCAGTCTGGTCTACAAGAGCTAGTTCCAGGACAGGCTCCAAAGCTACAGAAAAACCCTGACTCCAGCACACAAGCTTCCTTCAAACTTGCTAAAACTTGGAAGCAACTAAGATACCCTTCACTGGGTGAATGGATATGTGAACTTGAAAGACTTTCAAACTAACGGCATTCAAATAAAAAGAAATGAAAGAGCAAGGCATGATATCATGGACCTATTGTCCCAGCACTCCAGAGTTCACAGCGAAAAGGTGGCAAGTTGACAGTTAGCCTGGGCTACAAAATGAGTTCCAATCCAGCCTTGACCATGTGTCAAGAGCATACCTCAAAACCAAGGGAGAAAGATTCGGAGGGAACTGCACCTGCAGGAAGCCGCCATAGTGTGATCACGAATACACTGCTTTTCTTTCCTCCCATGGGCCGTCCCGGCATTTCTTTGACTTTTCGGGCCCTCGCTAGGATTGTTCAGCTTCAGTTCTGAAACCTTAGGAATCCGTGCGTCGGATTCTTCACTTTGAGACGCTGAAGTTGATAGACTTTATTATCGCAGCAAAAGTAAGACACTTAAATTTGCTTGATCCGCCATTTCTGTGATGAGATTTTAAGAAGTATTTGACGGCATATGGTAATAACTTCTCCCTATTACATTGCCTTCCAGGAAGGATGCGCCAGCATGGGGTCGTATGAGAGTGTTTATTTCCTGCTACTTTAGCCAGCACTGTGTTTTATGCTATCAAAAATTACAATTTGCTGGACAAAAAGTAATATTTCATTTTATAATCTCCTTTTAATTTACATTTCTGTGAAGATTAGTGGAGTTTAATGCATCTAAAAATGTCACATTTATATAACTGGAAGTATGAATCATAACTATTACTAGGAAAAATTAGAAACCTTACCATGCCTGAGAACTTAATTTTTAACCTTACAAATAATTATAGCCAGGCATAGTGTGTATACCTCTTTAATCTCAGAACTTGGGAGGCAGAGGTAAGTGGATATTTGTAAGTTTGAGGCCACCCCAGTCTACATAGTGAGTTCCAGGACAGCCAGGACTATGTAGAGAGATATTGTCTCAAAAAAAAAAAAAAAAAAAAAAAAACCACGAATTGCTCAGTCTTTCTAGCAGCAATCATTTGGGGGAAAATCTCCAGTCGCTGATGGACCGGGTGGATGAAGTGAGCCAGGACATAGTCAAGTACAACATGTACATGAGGAACACCAGCAAACAGCAGCAGCAAAAAACGTCAGTACCAGCAGCGTGACCGGCAGGAGAATATGCAGCGCCAGAGTGGAAGGGAGCCTCCCCCCCACCCCGCCACCCCCCCCCCCCCAGGAAGACCTCTCCAAACTCTTCAAGCCCCACCAGGCCCCTGCCAGGATGGATTCGCTGCTCATTGCACGGCAGAACATCAAAGACTTCACTGCCCAAAACTTAGGCAAGCTCTTCATGGCCCAGGCTCTTCAAGAATACAATAACTAAGAAAAGGAAGTTTGTAGAAAAGAAATTGAGTGGAAAACTGTTGAGACGCCACCAGAGTGACTCTTGGAAAACTATATTTCTGTACTGCAGAGTGGACAGGGGTTCTCTAAGTCACTGCTGAAATGTGTTTCTAACCAATAATAAAACCTTAATTGTACAAGAACAAAAAATGAACAAAAGCTATCCTCAGAGATGCCTATCCAGTGCCTAAAGGCTCCGAGGCAGTGGAATGGCTGGGCTAGTAAAGACTCTTGCCTCCAAGCCTGGCAACCTGAGTTCAACCCCCAGGACACATATGATGGAAGAAGAGAACCAACTCCCTGATCTCCACATATGTGGCAGGGCATACACGTGTGCACACACATGTGCGCAGAAACACATTTTAAAGATAATTTAGTATCATGAAGTTCTATAGTCTTACAAATGAGGAAGGCGCAATGGACTGATTTAAATTACAAGTTCCTGATGGTCAGTAAAGTTTAAGACCTTAATATTGAAAGAAAACTGGGACCGTGGACTTGGCTCAGGGGTAGAGCACTTGTCCAGCATGTGCTTAGCTAAAGATTCAATCGCCAGCACCAAAACCAAACCAAAATGAACATTAATTACTAAAAATATAGTTTAAAGTTAAACTTGGACTTCTTTTTTATATAATGGATAGCTATAGCAACATGTAGAGCAATGAAATATGCAAATACTTTGTAATGATTGTATATGTAAATGAATCTGAGTCTATATGTTCAGATTTATCGTTCTGTTAAAATATATACCTAATCAAAAATTTAGCAAGATAGTTCTTGACTCTCTATCTTTTAATTTCTCAAATCACTTTGGCCAAAGTTTGTATTGATAAGAGTCATTAAATAGAAATAGGATGCTGGGCGGCGCTGCCTCTTGAATCTCAGCACTTGGGAAGCAGAGTCAGGAGGATCTCTGAGTTTGAGGTCAGCCTGATCTACAGAACGAGTTCCAGGACAGCCAGGGCTACGCAGAGAAACCCTGTCTCAAACTCACCCCAAAAAGAAAGGAAATAGAATGATATACAATCAAATAAATATGGTATACCTGTTTGCCTTTTAAAATTATTGATGAAGTTTATAAAGATATTAAGTTAAATAACAATATATATACATACATACATATTCTGTCCAATTTAAAAAGTTAGTAAAGTTAAATATTTTTAGATATAAATACACACACACACACACACATGTTTGTTTTTCAAAACAGTGTTTCTCTGTGTATCAGTCCTGGCTGTCCTGAATCTCACTTTGTAGACCAGGCTGGCCTCGAGCTCACTGAGATACATCTGTTTCTGTCTCCCAAATGCTGTGATTAATGGCAATGTGCCACCAATGCCTTGCTAGTTAAATATATTTTAAAGCCTTAGTTTAATCTTTTTTGCCATATTTTCACATTTGTGGCTATTTCGATGCATATATGGAGTGGTATAAATTCAAAAAAGGTAAAAGTAAAATTTAAGGATTATGTATAATTATATATTTTCTATTTGTTTTTTTTTTGGCTTTATCTGTATGGGTGTTTTGTCTACATGTATGTCTATGCACTGTGTTCATGCAATGCCCATGGAGGACAGAAGAGGGCATCAGATTCCTGGGACTAGAGTTGGAAATGATTGTGAGCTGCCTTGTAGGTGCTGGGAGTTGAACCTAGGTCCTCTGGAACACTAGCCAGTGCTCCTAACTGCTGATCACCTCTACATTCCCTAATTTGCTCTTTTAAAAATGAGAATTTTTATTTTTCTTCAAACAAATTTACAAACAAATGAGTTACTCTCTCTAGACTTTTGGCATTTCGAGACAGGGTTTCTTTGTTGCTTTGGAGCCTGTCCTGGAACTAGCTCTTGTAGACTAGGCTGGCCTCAAACTCACAGAGATCTGCCTGCCTCTGCCTCCGCCTCCCGAGTGCCAGGATTAAAGGCATGAGCCGCCACCACCACCCTGTGGCAAGACTTTTTTTTTTAATTGAGAAACTGACAATTGTTACCAATGATTGTTGTATGTGATATTTACTATTTATGATTATTAATGTTTGTTTTGGAACTGGAGATTAAACCATATATGCTTAGCCCATATTCTATCTGGGATATACCCCAGTATCTCTTGCCTTTAGATGAAATAGCCTACAGACAACTCTTCTCAATTACCTGTCTCAAATTAATAATTACATTAGGTTACTATTTCCTACAAATCAAAACTTTCTTCTAAATTTACTAAGATAGCCACAAGTTCAACCAGACTTGATTAGGCCTTTCTAACAGTTGTTTTTAATTAACTTAAAACTGGGGAGGAGGTGTTGGCTGGAGAGATAGCTCAGCAATTAAGAGCATTGGTTCCTCTGAATTCCCAGCACCCACAAAGCAGTTCACAAGTGTCTGTAACTCCAGTACCAGGGCTTCTGAGAGCCTCACACAGTCTTACATGCAGGGGAAACACCAATGACCATAAAATAAAATTAAGTTATAAATAAAAAAGCTATAGTGGGAACTCTATCAAATTTAGGAGAAAAATAAAACCATAGACATCTTTGGATTGTTGTGAATTTCTATGTAAATAATTAACTTAGTATTATTGTTGTAAATCTACCTTTTTGTCCTGACTTGTAAGCCTAGAGCTGGACCTTAGGATCCCGCCCCCTCCCCCCCCCCCCCCCCGCCCCATGAAATGTTACCGCTCATCAGCAGAGGGCAATGGAGTGACAATGCATGGCACAACAGACAGTAGAAAGACAGTTTGTCTCTCATCCATTGTTGGTGGGAGTGCAAACTTGTGCAGCCACTTTGGAAATCAATGTGGCGGTTTCTCAGGAAACTGGGAGTCAACCTCCCTCAGGACCCAGCCGTTCCACTCTTGGGAATATACCCAAGAGATGCCCTATCATACTACAAAAGCATTTGTTCAACTATGTTCATAGCAGCACCATTTGTAATAGCCAGAACCTGGAAACAACCTAGGTGCCCCTCAATAGAAGAATGGTTAATGAAGGTGTGGAACATATATACATTAGAGTTTTACTCAGCGGTAAAAAACAATGACATCTTGAATTTTGTATGCAAATGGATGGAAATAGAAAATGCTTTACTGAGTGAGGTAACCCAGTCCCAAAAAGAGGAATATGGTATGTATTCACTCATAAGTGGATTCTAGCCATAATTAAAGGACATTGAGCCTATAATTTGTGATCCTAGAGAAGCTAAATAAGAAGGTGAATCCAAAGAAAATCATATAGTTATCCTCTTGGATATTGGAAGTAGACAAGATTGCCAGGCAAAAGTTGGGTGCACGGGAGTGGGGGGTGGATATAAGGGGAGATGGGTAGAGAGAAGGGAGAAGAGGATGATCCAGGAGAGCTTGGGGGAATGGGATGGGTGGGATGGAGGAAGGGAGGATATGGGAGCAGGGAAGTAAACATCTTAATTAAGGGAGCCATTTTGGGGTTGGCAAGAGACTTGACTCTAGAGGGGTTCCCAGGTCCAAGGAGAGGTCCCCAGATTGTTCCTTGGGCAGCAGAGGAGAGGGTGCCTGAACTGGCTTTGTCCCATAGCCACACTGATGAATATCTTGCATATCACCATAGAACCTTCATCTGGCAATGGATGGAGATAGAGACAGAGACCCACATTGGAGCACTGGACTGAGCTCCCAAGGTCCAAATGAGGAGCAGAAGGAGGGAGAACATGAGCAAGGAAGTCAGGACCATGAGGGGTGCATCCACCCACTGAGACGGTGGGACTGATCTAATGGGAGCTCACCAAGGCTGGCTGGACTGGGAGTGATGAAGCATGTGATCAAACTGGACACTCTGAATGTGGCTGTCAATGAGGGCTGACTGAGAAGCCAAGGACAATGGCACTGGGTTTTGATTCTACTGCATGGACTGACTTTGTGGGAGCCTGGTTTGTTTGGATGCTCACCTTTATAGACCTGGATGGAGGGGGGAGGACCTTGGACTTCCCACGGGGCAGGGAACCCTGACTGCTCTTAGGACTAGAGAGGGAGGGGGAGGTGGGAAAGGGGAGGTAAAAGGGAAGCGGGGAGGAGGTGGAAATTTTTAATAAGGAAATAATTTAAAAAAAGAAACACAGTTTGTGTGTGTAGTGTAGATGCGTGTGCATATTTGTGCATGTGTGTGTGCAGGAACGTGCACATGGAAAGCAGAAGCTGATATCAGTGTCTTCCTCTACTGTAATCCACATTTTTTTTTAGATAGCCCTCTATTTTTTTAAGATATTTTATTTTTAGTTGTGTGTGTGTGAGAGAGAGAGCGAGAGCGAGAGACATATGTATGGGTACCCACAGAGACAAAAGGGTTCAGAACCCCTAGAGCTGAAGTTTAGGCAGTTGTGAGCCACCTAATGTGGGTGCCAGGAATTGAATTTGGGTCCTCATGGAAGAATAATATGTGCTTTTTAACTACTGAACTTTCTCTCCAGCACCATTTCTGCATTTTTTTTTTCTCCCAAAAGAGGCTCTCATTATGTAGCTCAGACTGTCCTGGAACTCATTATGTAGACCAAGCTGGTCTTCTGCCTCCCTCTGGCTCCCAAGTACGGGGTTAAAGGTGTACGCCACTACTCCCAGTAGCGCTACTTTACTTCTTCAGCACAGGAGACTGACTCAGGAACCCCACGTGTGTTTTCCAGCTAACCTCCCACCCTTTGAAGCTATTTTTTGCCGGATCCAGTCTGTCTACAACTGACGGCCGTTTCCGTAGATTAACATCGCTTGTTTCTTCTCACAACAGTGGTGACCCACTTCTACAGCCGCCAATATCCTGTTTCTTCACCACTGGTAGGATGTATGATCGTGTATGTAGCAGACATGTTCCCTATCCAGAATTCTCAGGCCCAGTTGTGGGGGTGAGGTAGCTCCTTTCTTCTTCCTAAGTTCCCTCAGAAGTCCTTAGTCCTGAGCCTAGAGGGAGTAATTATCTTCCGCACCTGCTACTTCTGCATCATTCTGCATCCCCATTTACCTTGGTTATTATTTATCTACCTCCTACTTAGTTAATAATCCTTTCTATGAATTTCTCTCTATCCTAAAATGGATGTTTGCCTGCAACGGTAGTGCACACCTTTAATCCCATCACTTGGAAGAGAAAGAGGTAGTGGATCTCTTGTGAGTTTGAGGCCAGTCTGCTCTACATAACAAGTTCCTGGCCAATCAGAGCTACATAGTGAGAACCTGTCTCAAAAAAGGGGTGGAGGCGATATATTCATGAAGGGCTAGCTACTTTTGGAAGCTAAGGCAAGGGGTTTGCTTGAGTCTAGGAGTTCGTTGATGATCCTGAGCAGCATCGTGAGACCTTGTCTGATAAAAAAAATATGAATAAATAAAAATACTCTTTTTCCCCCCAAGTGATCTCTCAATGACATAGTATAGAACTATACTTTTATTTATGTACAAACAACTAGTACAAAGCTTTCTTTGAAAGGGTCCTATTTCTAGGTTTAAGTTACCATGTCTTTGTCAATCAAGGACCATTGTAATACACCTAAAGTCTCATTAAAGTCTCAAGGTCTCCTCTCTGTTCATCTGTACTCCCAGAATAACTGCAGAGTATAACCTTACGTACCAATTTACTTTTGTCTTTTGTTTGCTTGCTTGGTTGGGTTTTTGTTTGGCTGGGTTTTTGTTTGTGTGTGTGTGTGTGTATGTGTGTTTTGTTTGTTTGTTTTTTATTTGTTTTTTGAGACAAGATTTCTCAAACAGCTCTGGCTGTCCTGGAACTTGCTCTGTAGACCAGGCTGGCCTTGAACTCATAGAGATCCACCTGCCTCTGCCTCTTGAATGTTGGGATTAAAAGCAAACACCACCACCTCCCGGCCTCACATCAATTTATTTTTAACATCAAGAAAATTCTAGGGCTAGAGAGATGGCTCAGTGGTTAAGAGCATTTATTGTTCTTGCAGAGAACCCGTTTGGTTCCCAGTACCCACTGAGTAGCTTACAACCATCTGTAATGTTACTCTGGTTTTAGGGGATGGCAGTATCTAATTCTGATAATGTTCCAATGTTTTTCATATTAAAGAGGAAATTTCCAAGGCAAATTGTCTGTGACTCACAGAAAAGACCCACACCAGTTACTTTTGACACTAATACTCCAGAAATGCTAGAATGTTGGTGCTTAGAATTATTTTTTTTCCAACTAAAGAGACTTAGTCATTCTCAAATTACTGGAAAATCTTACTGGCCAGAACCACAAATTAAGGAGCAAACAGATCCTACCTCCACTGGTCAGATTAAGATGTCTGCATGAATTAGAAGTTCTTATCCCAGACTCTCGAAGTCAGATCTGTGTGCTTGGACCCAGAGACTGATGATTCAGTCTGCATGGTTTTAGTTTTTATTTTATTTCTTATTGGTTGTTTTGAAAGGTTTTGAATTAACTCTGATCTCTAGATCCTCATTCTTCATCAGGCGTCTTGGATCCCTTGCCCCTAGTTCATTGGGGTTGGTGAGACCAAGAGCCCTTGCTGCTTCTGCAGAGGACCTGAGTTCGGTTCCTCACACCCGCATGTCTGCTTACAAGTGTGTAACTCCAGTTCTGAGGGAACTATTGTGTAACAAAACTTTTTCTGAGGAACTGCTACCCACACACCTACTCACCCCAGATAGGGAACCCATGACAGGCCAAAGTACTGGTACCACCAAAGTCCAACTTGGTGAAACAATAAGGCAACTGGTCTGGTCTCAGAGCCTTCTTTGCAGGTTGGCTTTTATGAGTCTTTTTTGTAGCTTATCTTGTCTGAGAGTGAATCTTAGCTGTATTTATTGCTGGACAGAAAAAAAAGATACCTAAAATATGTATTGGAGAAATACATTTTTTTTTCTTGGTTTGGTGTTTTGAGATAAGGTTTCCCCACGTAGTCCAAGCTGTCCTTGAACTCACTCTGAGACCAGGCTGGCCTCTAACTCAAAGATCTGCCTGCCTCTGCCTCCCAAGTGCTGGGATGAAAGGCCTTTGCCACCACTGTCCGGCTAAATGTACTTTTTAAATAAAAAAAAAAAGCCAAGAAGAATCAAACAACTGACACTGGAGTGGTGGCACACTCCTTTCATCCCAGTACGTGGGAGGCAGAAGCAGGCAGAGTTCAAGGTCAGACTG
Source organism: Myodes glareolus (assembly GCF_982192425.1). Classification (NCBI taxonomy): domain Eukaryota; kingdom Metazoa; phylum Chordata; class Mammalia; order Rodentia; family Cricetidae; genus Myodes; species Myodes glareolus. The sequence continues at coordinate 107,728,205 of NC_142028.1, forward strand.
GTCTATAGAATAAGTGCCAGGACAGTTGGAGAGACACAGAAAAACCCTGTCTCAAAAACCAAAATGAAACAAACAAAAAAATCAAACAGCCTAGCCAATAAATGGGCTAATGAAATTAACAGACTCCTCAAAAGATAAAACATAGGGGGCTGGAGGGATGACTCAGAGGTTAAGAGCACTGACTACTCTTCCAGAGATCCTGAGTTCCATTCCAAGCAACAAGGTGGCTCACAACCATCTATAATGAGATCTGGTGTCCTCTTTTGTGGGCAAGCATACATGCTGGCAAGACACTATATATAGAATAAATCATTTTTTTAAAAAAAAAAAAAAGGATGAAATACACATGACCAGTAAATATAGAAAAAAATGTTCATCTTCACTAGGTGTGGTAGTTTGAATGTAATTGGCCCCCATAATCTCATATAGAGTAGCACTATTAGGAGATGTGGCCTTCTTGGAGTGGGTATGGCCTTGTTAGAGGAAGTATGGCACTGCTGGGGCAGGCTTTGAGGATTTCTGTGTTCAGGATACTGCCAAGTCAGTCAGTTGACTTCCTGTTGCCTGCAAAATGTAGCACTCTCTCAGCTCCAGCACCACATCTGCCTGCACACGGCCATGCTCCCTGTCATGATGATAACGGACTGAACCTCTGAAACTGGAAATGAGCCACCCAAATTAAGTTTTCCTTTATAAGAGTTACTGTGGTCATGGTGTCTTTTCACAGCAATGAAAACCCTCACTAAGATACTAGGTGTCTGCTTTGATAGGTCTGACCATGCTGTTGTTTGGAGGAGTATGGGAGACTTTGAGACTTTGGACTAGAAAAGCAACTGAATACTTTAAATGGGGCTTCCTAGTAGGAACATGGAAGACAGTGATGCTTGAAGAACCAGAGTTCCTCCTTTTTGTTTTCTGCCTCCATTTGTGTCTTGTTAAGCTATTTCCCATAAAACATTCCAGTCCTCAGGGTAGCCCTCCAGAAAGTACAGATAACCGCAGAATTTCCCCACCCGAAGGTCAGCTGATAGAAAACTTGACAAGCAACAGACAGCTTCGAAAATAAAATTTCTGTAAAGTCCCTAGACATGAGCCAATCATAATTGAACCACACCCCGCTAATGTAACTTTTCTGGGTTTTGCCTTTAAATACTGCCCTCTAGAAGGGTGGGGTACCTTCTCTTGCCACTGCCGCACCAGTTGCTGTGATGAGGTCCCTGCTGACTTGCATTGTGTACATAATAAACTTTGCTTTTGGATTTCAGTGAGTCGGTCTCCCTGGTGGTCTTTTGGGGTCCCCATGGACTGGGCACAACAATGCCTAGGCTGATGTGGTCCAGCTCAAGAGGTTTCAGGAGGAAAGAATTTTAGTGTATGGCCATCAGTATGTGTTATTTCGACAAAGACTGTGGTTGCTTGTCCTAAAAATCTGACTAAGGCTAAAATGAAGGGTTTTCACTTAACAACATTGACAGATTTCAAGACAGCCTAATATTGAGCATGTTGTGTGGCGATTAGTAGTCACCCTTATGCAGACCTACAATGAAAAGGAGCAAGTGAGGCAAGAGAAATAAAATGTCCAGGTTGAAGAGAAAAGGAACACTGGGAAATGTAGTGCTAGTGCCAAGTCCAGTGCTCAAAGAGATAAAAAATTGTAAGAAAGGCCTGATGCTGGAATAAAGGGAGTGGTGTCCTCAGCGAAGGACCCTACCCAGCGAAGAGTCCACTTTGTGAAAAGGAATTAAAGGAGACCTTAAGCAGTAAAGGGAACCATAAACAACCAAAAGCTAATACAAATGTGATTGAACAGAAGGGGCCAAGTTCTAACCCTAGCAAACAGCAGAACTTGGCAACTTCAACCACATTGATAGTCAAGGATACAAGTAAGGGGTTGTGGAATCTCCCTTTACGGCAAAGGAAAGCTGCTGAGGCCAGGCAAATGTCAGGGATGTCCTTCCACAGAGGTCCAGAGAGGCCATTCTATGAAGCTGTGAAGATGAAACTTGGGTTTCTTTGAAGACCCTTAGATATTGGAGATGCCAGAGTTATGGGGATACCTGCTAAGAAAAGCTAGAGATTGGGTATAGAACCAGCACAAGAGAGAGAAGTGTGTTGTAGTCAATAAAGCTAAAGGAGTTGGAGATCTGAAGAGTGCTTTGGCATCAGGCTGGAAATGCAGAGTTTGGAGTTTGCCCACCTGGTTTTGAGTCTTACTTTGAGCCAATATTTCTTCACTATGCTCCCTTTCCTCCCTTTTGAAACTACTGTATATCCTGTGCCATTGTTCGTTGGAAGTATGTGATCTGGTTTTTGATTTTGATTTTACAGGGGGTTACAATTAAAAGATTGTCTTAAGTCTCAGAAGAGATTTGGATTTTTAAACACTGTTGAGATTGTGATATGAGGACTTTTGAAGTTGGATTGAATGCATTTTTGCATTTTGATAAAGCTATAAGCCTATGGGGACTAGAGAGTGGAATGTAGTGGTTTGAATAAGATTGACTCCCATAGGCTCATATATTTGAATGCTTGGTCACCTGGGAGTGGGTGTCTTTGATAGGATTAGAAGGATTAGGAGGTGTAGCCTTGTTGAAGGAAGTGTTTCACTAGGGGTGGGCTTTGAGTTTTCAAAAGCCCATGCCAAGCCCAAATTTCTCTCTCTCTTTCTCTCTCTCCCTCCCTCCCTCCCTTCCTTCTCTCTCTCTCTCTCTCTCTCTCTCTCTCTTTCTCTCTCTCTCCCCCTCCTTCCCTCCCTCCCCCTCCCTCCCTCCCTCCCTCTCTCTCTCCCTCCCTCCCTCCCTCCCCCCCTGGATCAGGATGTAGCTCTTAACTACTCCACACCACTATGCCTACCTAACAACATGCTCTCCGACATGATGACAACCTCTGAAACCGTAAGTCCTCAACTAAATGCTTTCTTTCATTTAAAAAAGAAAAATGACTTGATCCTGTTATCTCTTGACAGCAATAGAACAGTGACTAAGATAGTGTCCTCGTCTTCCTTATGCTGTTGTGACAAACACCATAATAAAATACATCTTAAGGAAGAAAGAATCTGTTTTTCTTACAATTCCAGGGATGGTCCATTGTTTCAGGTTTGTCAAAGCAGTATCTTAAAACATTACAACCACAGGCGATAACAGAGAGAGAATAGATACATGGAGCCTTGCTTGCTTTTCTCAGCTCTTTCTTCTCTTAGACTGTTCAGAACCCCATGCCTAGGGAATGGTGCCAAGCACAAGAACCTGGTCTTCCTGTGTCAATTAGCAATCAAGACAATGACTCTCAGATGTGCCCACAGGCCACCCAGACTAGATAATTTCTCACTGGTACAACCTTACTAGGAGATTGTAGTTTGTATCAAATTTACAGTTATAACTAAACATCCATTGTCTTAGTTAGGGTTTCTATTTCTGTGAAGAGACACCATGACCATGGCAAGTCTTATGAAGGAAAACCTTTCACTGGGGCTGACTTACAGGTCAGAGGTCAGAGTCCATTGTCATCATGGTGGGAAACATAGTGACCTTCAGGTGGACATGGTGCTGAAGAGGTAGCTGAAAGTTCTATATCTTGACCCACAGGCAACAGGAAGTGGTCTGAGACACTGAGCAGTATCTTGAGCATATATGAGACCTCGAAGCCCGCCTCCATAGTGACACTCTCTCTCCAAGAAGACCACATCTACTCCAACAAGGTCACACCCCCTAATAGTGTCACTACCTTTGGGGGCTATTTTCTTTCAAACCACCACACTACCAATCAAGGAAATGCAAACCAAAAAGTGATGTTAAGATTTTATCTTACCTCAGTCAGAATGTCAGTCATTAAAAAAACAAAAAAACAAAATAAAAACAAAAACGAAAAAAACACCCTGCAAATGCTAGTTAGTATGTGAGCAAAAGAAACTCACATATGCTGCTAGTCAGAATGGAAACCAGTCCAGTCACTATAGAAATCAGTATGAGATTTTCCTAAAAAAGCTAAAAGTAAGCCGGGCGGTGGTGGCGCACGCCTTTAATCCCAGCACTCGGGAGGCAGAGGCAGGCGGATCTCTGTGAGTTCGAGGCCAGCCTGGGCTATAAGAGCTAGTTCCAGGACAGGCACCAAAAAACTACAGAGAAACCCTGTCTCAAAAAAAAAAAAAAAAAAAAAAAAAACAAAAAAAAAAGCTAAAAGTAAATTTTCTGTATGATTCCTAAACCATATGGAAAAACCTATATTTACCCAAAGGATTCTAAGTCATCATATGCCAGAGATAATTGCCCATTGATGCTGAGTTTCTGTATTCAAACCCTTGCTTACTTGTGCACCATAGCTCGGAGAGCTATATACAAGATTCTGACCAATGGACCATAATAAAAAGCCTCAGTGAGACTACAGGGAGGGCTTCTGGTTTGGATGAGATGGTTTAGTAAACCTGTCCCCTCATCCTGTGCCATTTTCTCCTTCCTAAAACTCAACTATGGCTCCCAAAAGAGCTGCCATTTCTTGTCTCTGAGAAGACTAGATAGGAGGCTCAGCCACATCATCCTCCCAGCTTCCCAATGGCAGTGCCACGCCACATCATCCTCCCAGCTACACAGTGGCAATGCCATGCTACATCATCCTCCCAGCTACACAGTGGCAATGCCACGCCACATCAGCCTCCCAGTGGCAATGCCATGCCATATCAGCCTCCCAGCTACCCAGTGGCAATGCCACACCACATCAGCCTCCCAGTGGCAATGCCACGCCACATCATCCTCCCAGCTACACAGTGGCAATGCCACGCCACATCAGCCTCCCAGCTACACAGTGGCAATGCCACGCCACATCAGCCTCCCAGTGGCAATGCCACGCCACATCATCCTCCCAGCTACACAGTGGCAATGCCACGCCACATCATCCTCCCAGCTACACAGTGGCAATGCCATGCCACATCAACCTCCCAGTGGCAATGCCACGCCACATCAGCCTCCCAGCTACAGCTACCCAGTGGCAATGTCATGTCAGCATTTGCTTTCCTCTTCACTTTTCCTTTTTTGTTTGCTTGTTCTAGGGATTCAGTTGAATCCAGGGTCTTAGATGTACTAAGCAAGTGCTTTTCATAGAGTTACCCCTCAGCATCTTAACTTCTTCTACATAAGAAAATCCTCCCGACTCACCCTCCAGAGAGCCAGGTTTATAGACTCAGCACCATACTTCACCTTGGTAATTACTACTGAGAATTAAGGACAGTAGTGAATATTGTATGACAGGGTGTCAGGGTTTTAAAAAGGAGACCTAAGGGCTATGACCAGACTTAGGCTTGACAGACAGAGGGAGGGAGGGAGGGAGGGAGGGAGGGAGGGAGGGAGGGAGGGAGGGAGGGAGGGAGGAAGGGAGGGAGGGAGGGAAACAGAAAGTAACTGAAGAACTTTCGTGAGATAATGGTATGAAGACATGCACTGGATGAATAGAATTGAATGAGTGATGTACGCGCTAGCATATGTCTCGGGGGAGAGCAGAGCACTGCAAGGCAAAACCAAAAGAAAGGACTGATAGTTTAACCTATGTGATGTCGCTAGTTTCTATCCTAGGATGATGCACTGGCTATATAGAGAAAAGAAAGTTGCTTTTAAAAATAAGTGACATGAAGTAACTGCAAAAGGCTGGTTTGTCTTCCTTCCTTCCTTCCTTCTTTCCTTCCTTCCTTCCTTCCTTCCTTCCTTCCTTGCTGTACTACATATTGAGCAAAAGGCCTTGTATATGCTAGGCAAGCATGAACCACACACATTCTCACATTCTTTTGAAATTGTTTAAATCTTTTAAATGTGTAGCCCAGGCTGGCCTCGAACTCGTGATCCTCCTGCCTCTGCCTCCTCCAGCAAATCCTACTGCCGTGTGCCACCACAACCGGCTTAAATCTTCTATATTTATTATCTATCTATTGAGACAAAGTCTCACTGTGTAGCCCTTGCAGTCTGGAACTCACTATGTAGACCAGCTGGCCTGGAATGCACAGCAATCTGCTTGCCCCTGGCTCCCAAGTGCCGGATTAAAGGTGCGTGCCACCATACCTGACTTTTTTGTAATTTTAATTATTTTACATTTATTTATTTGGAGTGTGTATGCACCATGACGTTCATGTAGAGGTCAGAGAAGTTGACCCTCTCCTTCCACAGTGTGGATTCTGTGGATTGAACTCAGATCATTAACTTTGGTGACAAGTGTCTTTTCCTGCTAAAACATCTTAATGGTCCCTGTGACTTTTATTTTGAGGCAGGATCTCACTAAATGGACCATGGTGGCCTTGAACTCACACTGTTGCTCAGATGAGCTTTGAATTTATGATCCTCCTATGTCACCATCTTGAGTAGCTAGTGTGGAAATTAGCACTGACTGTGAACTTGAAAGGATCTAGAGTCACCCAGGAGACAGGCCTTTAGCACGTCTGTGAGGGAATTTCTAGACTGAGCCAACTGAGGTGGGAATACCTAACCAAAGTGTGGATAGGCAGCGCCATTTTCAGGGCTGGATCCTGGACTGATAAAGAAAAAAAAAAGCGAGTTGAGCACCAGCATTTGTGGTGGCATTTCATTTCTACTTTAATAAATGAAGCCTGAGGCTCAGAGTAAAACAGCCCCACTGGCCAGCCTTACAGACCAGGCAGTGGTGACACACACCTCTAATCCCAGCAGCCACACTAGCTGTCGTAGAAACCAGGTGGTAATGGTACACGCCCTTAATTCTGGAAATAGCTCTCAGTCTCAGTCTCCTCCTGAGGTTTCCTGGAGGCAGGATCACCATTTTGGACTGAGGTCAAGGTCAGACTCAAATGCTAACTGCTTTCCTTTCTGATCTTCAGGTTGAACCCCAATATCTGTCTCTGAGTTTTTATTAATTATGCTTCAAGCATTCTTCACTGACTTCCTAATCATGAATGCAATCTGACCTCATTCTCCTGTCATCAGGATTTGCCCACACGACAGACTGGACCCTTGAACTGTGAGCCGAAGTAAGCCCTTCCTTCCTTGGAGGTTGCTTTGGACATGCTTGTTTGTTTGTTCTGGGGGTTTTATTTGTTTACATTTTTCGTGTATGTATATGTGTGTGTATGTGTGCATATGTGTGTGTATATGTGTATGCGTGTGTGTGCACATGGGAGGGTGTATGCATACAGAGGCCAGAGAGGGATATTAAGTGTCTTACACCATCACGCTTGGACATTTTACTGGGCTGCCTGGCCAGCTATCAAGCTCCTAGGATCTGTGTCTACTACCCAACACTGCGGTTACAGATACACACAAGCCATGCCTGGATTTTTTATGTGGGCGATGGGGATTGGAACTCAAGTCTTCCTGTTTGCTCAGTAAGCACTCTGACTCATTAATTCATCTTCCTAACGTACTTGTCACGGTAATAAGAAAAATTACTAATCCATGTGTGGTGGCACACGCCTTTAGTCAGGAGGTGGAGGCAGAAGATCTCAGAGTTCGAGGCCAGCCTGGTTCACAGAGTGAGTTCCAGGACAGCCAGCACTACAAAGACAAACAAACAAAAAAAAGAACCAAACAAACAAAAAGAAAGCAAGCAAGAAAGAAAGAAAAGAAAAGAGAAAAAAGAAAGTTGGGCAATGGTGATGCACACCTTTAATCCCAGCACTTAGGAGGCAGACGCAGGTGGATCTCCATGAGTTCGAGGCCAGCCTGGCTTACAAAGCGAGTTCTAGGTCAGCCGGAACTATTACACAGAGAAACCCTGTCTCAAAAAGTCATGAAAAGAAGGAAAAACAAGGAAGGAAGGAAAGAAGGAAGGAAGGAAGGAAGGAAGGAAGGAAGGAAGGAAGGAAGGAAGGAAGGAAGAAAGAAAGGAGAGGGAGATAACTAATACATCAAGATTATGGACCTTATCTTCCAGGGCCTTTTATGTGTTAGCTATTTTATCCTTGGAATATAAGCATAAAGAAAACCGAGTTCCTACCCTCATGGAGTAAAATAGAATTGAACATTATAGTTAAAATGTGAAGAATGGCGCTGAACATGGTGACACATGCCTTCAATCCCAGGGAGACGGAGGCAGGAGGATCTCTGAGTTCAAGGTCCTGGTCTACAGAGCTAGTTACAGTACAACCAGAGCTACACAAGGAAACCCTATTTCAAAAAAAAAAAAAGTGGAAGGAGAGAACTTAACCCACAAAATTGTCCTCTGACCTCCAAATACACACTGTGGTATTATGAAATAATAATAAATTAAAAATTTAGACGTAGCCCCTTTTCTTACAATTGTATGTATGTATATATGTATGTATGTATGTATGCATGTATTTGTGTGTGTATGTGTGTGTGGGCGCGCGCACACATGCACGCACACGAGCACCACCGTGTGTGGAATTCAGAGGACAATCTGTGAGAGGTGGTTCTTTCCTTCAACTACGTGAGTTCCGCCTTCTAACTGTGGCCGGCTGTGCCAGTCTCACAGTGTAAACAAAGAGACTCAACAGCACAAGGACAACTAAATTGTAATCCTGATAGAGAAATAACCTGCAGGAAGGTAGGAAAAAGCAGATAATGGAAACAAAGGAGAATAGAGAAGAAAAAGCAGAATCCCAGAATGAAGTCCTAACATATCAATGTTGACATTAGATACAGTCCCTTTACACACAGACTAAAGGACAGAGAGGAGCATCATGGATATACAGCAATTACAGTGTGTCTCTAAAAACATAAACAGGTTAGTTTAAAATAAGAGTGATACAGGGGTGAGGAATATGATCAAGCAATATACGTATTGAATAAATTAAAAAATAAGTGACTGAAAAAGTCATATCATGCAAATGTTTTTTAAAAATAAGCAGGAAAGCCGGGCATGGTGATATATGTCTTTAATCTCAGCACTTGGCAGAGGCAGGCAGATCTCTGAGTTTGAAGCCTGGTCTACAGAGCAAGTTCTAGGACAGCCAGGACTACACAGAGAAACCCTGCATCTCAAAGCAAAAAAAGTAAGCAGGAAGATGGGCTCAGTTTGGCCCAGGCATATAATCCCAGGAGATTGAGGCAGGAGGATCACAATTTCAAGGCCTGTCTGGGATATAAGAGAGGGTTCATGACCCGCCTGAGCAATTTAGTGAGGCTGTCTCAAACTACAAACACAGAAGAGAGGGCTGAGATGTAGCTCATGGGCAGAATGCTGGATTAGCACGAGCAAGGCACTAGGTTCACTTCCAAGCACCACACACAGACAAGTAGAAATACAGTAAGCCGGAGTAGCTACATCACTAGATAAAGCAGGTCTTCCAGGGAAAGATAACAGCAGTGGAAAAAAAAAAAAGAAAGAAAAGGAAAGAAAAAAAGGCATTCATCAAGGACAAAGCATTCACACACAGAGAGACACAGAAACACACACACCACAAAACTACAAATACACAAAGCAAAAACTATGTAATTGAAATGGAGTAAAGAGTAAACCCACAATTCTAGTTAGAGACAAACACCTCTCAACTAATGACAGTATCAGAAAGCTGTAACAATGGGGAAGGGGAGACAACTTAGTGGTGGTTGGAGGCCTTAGGTTCATTCCTTAGCGGCACACACACACACACACACACACACACACACACACGGCAGGGGAGGTTTGTGGGTATGGAAACACACTGCAATCCCAGCAAACCAGATGCAAGGCAGAAGGACGGCAGCAGTGTTGAGGTCAGTGTTACCTACACAGCCAGTTCAGGCCACAGGGGCTGCTGAGTGAGACTGTCTCAAAAACAAAACCCCCATCCCCAGAATCCGATACTCTCAACCAGCAATCAGAGTTGTTGAACATTCCACTTAATTAAACCATTCCTTTATAGATTTCTAAACGTCTGTGTGTGGTGTTTCTTTATTTGCACCATTTTTCATAATAAAATTTTAAAATAACTAAGAAATTAAAAACGTTAAAGATGCTCGCACACTGGGTGAAGAGGGCAGTGTCCTCTACCTGAGGCTTCACTGCAGCTGCTTCCCCCTCCTTTCACCTCCTGGTGGGGCTGTAATCCATCAATCAGGACCTCCAACCTCTTTAAGATGCAACTGAGGAGACACTTGGTCCACGAGAAACCCAAGGGAGGAGTGGAGACTGAGAACAACATATTATTTGAAGCGAGTGGGGCAGGGTATTTCTGTGGTGTAATTTAAGATCCAAGAAGCTTGAACCACTTAGTAAAGCAATGACAGCCTATTGTGAACGACAGGGTTAGTGAACCAGGCAGCTCCGAGTCCTGTCTGATGGACAGCCAATCAATGAGACAGACACGCCCACTCAGTTGAAGCGGAGGATGAAGATACAACTGATGCGTTACTGCAGTCGGCAGGAAATTTCCCCTGAACGTGAAGAGAACTACTTTATTCCAGAATTTTGTTGCTAAGAATACATTCTCAGCTGGAAAGTAGCAACTTGGTTCCCCACAAACTGGAGTATAGTATTCTTTATTTTTTCATTTCTCTTTCTCCATTCCTTTTTTTTTTCCTTATGTGCACAAAGTGCATATTAAGCCTTAAGAAAAAAAAATTGTCAATGTTATGGCCTATAACTCCAGCTCCAGGCTTTGGCCTTCATAGACACCTGCATTCATGGGTACACAGACGCACATGCACAAATACAAAAGCTCAAAGCATGATCAGTTGTTTGTTAATAGAACTCAGTTGGAAAGCAATAGGATACTTTTTTATTGATTGATAGATTGATTGACTTTTCGAGACAGGTTTTCTCTGTGTAACAGCTCTGGCTGTCCTGGAACTCACTTTGTAGATCAGGCTGTTCTTGAGATCCTCCTGTCTCTGCCTCCCAGAGTTCTGGGACTAAGGGCGTGTGCTACCAGCACCAATCAGGATAATTTGTTATATTTGAATTGCCTATACTTTTGATCTGAAGATGCGAAGGCTTCTGCGTTCTTGTGAACTTCTAGAAGCAAGAAGGGAAACTGACAGTGGGACTTGATCTCCTGGCGTCAGTATTATTGGACTCAGAGTAAGCTTTTGTTGTGGTTTTGTGCTCTGTTTGTTTTGAAATATGGTCTCTCCCTTATAACCCAGGTCAGGCTATAGTTCATGATCCTTCTGCCCCAATCCTTCGGTGCTGGGATTGCAGATAGAGACCACCATACCTACCTCCAGATATTTGTTATTAAGTTTGGAGAACTGGGAATGTTGCTCAGTTGGTAGAATTCCTGCATAGATGGCAGAGGAAGCCCTGGACTCCATTTCCTATTTGAATGCAACATAAAAACTACTGTACTGTTTAATGCCTGTAATCCCAGCACTTGGGAAGTAGAGGAAGGAGGATCAGAAGTTCAAGGTCATCCTTGGGTACTTACCAAGTTTGAACAAGTCAATCTGGGTTACATGAGACTCTGTCTCAAAAAATAAAAAGTTTGTGAACTTCAAGCTTATGGCATTAATTGGATCTTTACTTGTGATTTTTCTATTTCCCTTATAAGCACTTATTGCTTAACAGAGAACAGCAATGGCCAGTTCTGTTTCATCTATCTCTCAGATTATATAAACAGGGTATGAAAGACTCTCATATGAGCAAAACAGACACAGCACCGACAAGAAATACAGACTGTTTGAGTGTCTCCTCATTCCTCTCAAAGAAGTAATTCTCAGTGGTTTTATGTGTGACGAGCATTTTCACATGCATGCCTTGTGCCTGCAGAGGTCAGAAGAGGGCATTGGATCCTCTGGAACTGGGGCTACAAACAGTAGTGGGCTGCCATGTGGGTGCTGGGGATTGAACCTTGGAATCTCCCGCCACTCAGTGTTCTCTCTACTCAAACCTTTGACTTCTCACCCACTTAGCAAACTATGATTTTTAACACATATCTGAGAAGTTTCCAAAATTCCTATTTCCAAATATGTCAGTTCAAATTCAGGATAAAAATGTGATTCTGTCAAATGGAATGTATTCTGAAATAGTAATATACTTCAAACTTATTATAACATTTTTCTAGCTAACTTTCAGATTACTTTAATCCTGTAACATGTTAAAACATTTCTAACGTGGTAAAAAAATTTAAATATATGCTAACTGCCAAATTGAATCACACACACACACATATGTATATATTCCCCTTTAAATATATATATGTGTAGTTTGCTTCGGGCCGTGGCAGGGTCCCGGTGAGGAGGAGCTTGGGCGTTCCCCGACCCCATAGACGCCCAGGTCGCCCTGCAGTACTGGCTCCCTCCTCCCGCCTGCCATCCCAGCTCCAATCCAGGTACGAATTCCTATATTTCTCCCTTTCCCCTGGGGCCATAAAATTTCCCCAACTCAGCTGCCTTGCAAGCTGAGCCTGCATTGTAAGCGCATCCCGGAAAGAGGGAGTGCCTGTGCTTCAATAGCCTGCCTGAGGAAAGGTGGGCATTCTGTCAGTGAAGTCCCTGACCAAGAAGGGAACCTGACCCGGTAACAGAAGTTCCAATAGAGAACATTTGAAGTAAGAGATGGGCAGATGCCAAGGCAAGACCTCATCCAACAATCTGAAAAACAACATGAAAACACCAGATCCCAAGGACCCTACAACAGAAGGACTTGAACACCTTAACCTAGAAGAAGTGGAAAAAAGTGCCATTATGAAAGCAATAAAGTCCCTTAAACAGGATATGAATAACTCCCTTAAAGAATTGGATGAGAAATATAACAAAAAGTTTGAAGAAATGAGTATAGAAATAGATGAGAAATATAACAAAAAGTTTGAAGAAATAAGTAAATCCGTGAATGAGACCCTGAGAAACCAAGAAAAAACAATCAAACAAGTAAAGGAAACAGTTCAAGAATTGAAAACTGAAATAGAGGCAATGAAGAAAACACAAACCAAGAACCGGCTGGATATGGAAACCTAGGTAAACGAACGGAGACTACAGAATCAAGCATAACCAATAGAATACAAGAGATAGAAGAACGAATCTCAGATTCTGAAGATACCATAGAGAAAATAAATGCTCTGGTCAAAGAAAACGGCAAATCCAACAAATTCTCTTCACAAAACATTCAGGAAATCTGGGACACAATAAAAAAACCAAATCTAAGAATAATAGGGATTGAAGAAGGAGAAGAACTGCAGATCAAAGGCCCAGAAAATATATTCAACAAAATTATAGAAGAAAACTTCCCCAACCTAAAGAACGATATTCCTATGAAGGTTCAAGAAGCATACAGAACAACGAATAGATTGGATCAGAAAAAAACATCCCCTCGCCATATAATAATCAAAACACAAAACATACAGATTAAAGAAAAAATTTTAAGAGCTGCAAAGGAAAAAGGTCAAGTAACTTATAAAGGTAAACCTATCAGGCTTACACCGGACTTCTCTATGGAAACCATGAAAGCCAGAAGATCCTGGATAGAGGTACTGCAGAAACTAAGAGACCATGGATGCAAACCCAGACTACTATACCCAGCTAAGCTATCGTTCACTATCAACGGAGAAAACAAAATATTCCAGGATAAGAACAAATTTAAACAATATGTAGCTACTAATCCAGCCTTACAGAGAATATTAGAAGGAAAATCACTACCGAAGGAATCCAACATTCCCAACACTGCCTACAATAACTCAAACATCTAGTGACCATTCACAAGCACAAATCAAAGAAGGAAAACACATACACTCCACTACCTAAAAAAAAAAAAAAAAACACCAGAGTCAACAACCACTGGTCATTAATATCACTTAATATCAATGGACTCAATTCACCTATAAAGAGGCACAGACTTAGAGATTAGATACGAAAACAGGATCCAACATTCTGCTGTTTACAAGAAACACACCTCAACCACAAAGACAGACACCTACTCAGAGTAAAGGGCTGGGAAAAGGTTTTCCAAGCAAATGGACCTAAGAAACAAGTGGGTGTGGCCATTCTAATATCTAACAAAATCGACTTCAAACTAAAATCAATCAGAAGAAATGGAGATGGACATTTCACACTCATAACTGGAACAATTCATCAGGAGGAAGGCTCAATCCTGAATATCTATGCTCCTAATATAAAGGGACCCACATGTGTAAAAGAAACTCTTCTAGAACTCAAGGCAGTCATCAAACCACACACACTAATAGTAGGAGACTTCAACACTACTCTCTCACCAATGGACAGGTCAATCAGACAGAAACCAAACAGAGAATTAAGAGATTTATTGGAGGTATTGAATCAAATGGACTTAACAGACATGTATAGAACACTCCACCCAAATAGGAAAGAATATACCTTTTTCTCTGCAGCTCATGGAACCTTCTCGAAAATTGACCACATACTCGGTAACAAAGCAAACTTCCACAGATACAAAAAATATTAGTAACCACTTGTGTCTTGTCAGATCACCATGGACTAAAATTAGAATTCAACAACAATGCTTCCCCCAGGAAGCCAACAAACTCATGGAAGTTGAACAGTCAACTACTAAATCACCCCTGGGTCAAGGAAGAAATAAAGAAAGAAATTAAAGTCTTCCTTGAATTTAATGAAAACAAAGACACGACATACTCAAACCTATGGGACACTATGAAAGCAGTGCTAAGAGGAAAGTTCATAGCACTAAGTGCCCAATTAAAGAAAATGGAGAAAGCACACATTGGAGACTTAACAGCACACTTGAAAGCTCTAGAAAAAAAAAAGAAGCTGATTCACCCAGGAGGTCTAGAAGACTGGAAATAATCAAACTGAGGGCTGAAATCAACAAAATAGAAACACAGAAAACAATCCAAAGAATCAATGAATCAAAAAGCTGGTTCTTGGAGAAAATCAACAAGATTGACAAACCCCTATCCAAATTAATCAAACGGCAGAGAGAGAACATGCAAATTAATAAGATCAGAAATGAAAAGGGGGACATAACCACAGACACAGAGGAAATTCAGAGAATCATTAGATCTTACTATGAAAGTTTATATGCCACAAAGTTGGAAAATGTGAAAGAAATGGACATTTTTTTAGATAAGTACCATATACCAAAGTTTAACCAAGAACAGGTGAACAATCTAAATAGACCCGTTAGTCGCGAAGAATTAGAAGCTGTTATCAAAAATCTCCCTACCAAAAAAAGCCCAGGACCAGATGGTTTCAATGCAGAATTCTACCAGAACTTCCAGGAAGAGCTAATACCTATACTCCTTAATGTATTCTACAATATAGAAACAGAAGAGTCATTGCCTAACTCCTTTTATGAAGCTACAGTTACCCTGATACCAAAACCACACAAAGACACAACCAAGAAAGAGAATTACAGACCAATCTCACTCATGAACATCGACGCAAAAATTCTCAATAAAATACTGGCAAACCGAATCCAAGAACACATTAGAAAAATTATCCATTATGATCAAGTGGGCTTCATCCCAGAGATGCAGGGCTGGTTCAACATACGCAAATCTATCAATGTAATCCATCATATAAATAAACTGAAAGAAAAAAACCATATGATCATCTCACTAGATGCTGAAAAAGCATTTGACAAAGTTCAACACCCATTTATGAGAAAGGTGTTGGAGAGACTGGGGATACAAGGATCATACCTAAATATAATAAAAGCAATATACAGTAAGCCGACAGCTAACATCAAACTGAATGGAGAGAAACTCAAAGCCTTTCCACTAAAATCAGGAACACGACAAGGCTGTCCACTCTCTCCATACCTCGTCAATATAGTGCTTGAAGTTCTAGCAATAGCAATAAGACAACATAAGGAGATCAAGGGGATTTGAATTGGAAAGGATGAAGTTAAACTTTCGTTATTTGCAGACGATATGATAGTGTACATAAGCGACCCCAAAAACTCTACCAAAGAACTCCTACAGCTGATAAACACCTTTAGTAATGTGGCAGGATATAAGATCAACTCCAAAAAATCAGTTGCCCTCCTATACACAAAGGATAAAGAAGCAGAGAGAGAAATCAGAGAAACATCACCTTTCACGATAGCCACAAATAGCAGAAAATATCTTTGGGTTACTCTAATCAAGGAAGTGAAAGACCTATTTAACAAGAACTTTAAGTGTTTGAAGAAAGAAATTGAGGAGGATACCAGAAAATGGAAAGACCTCCCCCTGCTCTTGGGTTGGGAGAATCAACATAGTAAAAATGGCAATTCTACCAAAAGCAATCCATAGATTCAATGCAATCCCCATCAAAATCCCATCAAACTTCTTCACAGACCTTGAGAGAACAATAATCAAGTTTATATGGCAAAACAAAAAACCCAGGATAGCCAAAACAATCTTATACAATAAAGGAACTTCTGGAGGCATTACCATCCCTGACTTCAAACTCTATTACAGAGCTACAGTATTGAAAACAGCTTGGTATTGGCATAAGAACAGAGAAGTTGACCTATGGAATCGAATAGAAGACCCGGATATTAATCCACAAACCTATGAACACCTAATTTTCGACGAGGGAGCTAAAGGTATACAATGGAAGAAGGAAAGCATCTTTAACAAATGGTGCTGACATAACTGAATGTCAACCTGTAAAAGAATGAAAGTAGATCCATATCTATCACCATGCACCAAAATCAAGTCCAAATGGATTAAAGACATCAACATTAATCTGTCCACTTTGAATCTGATAGAAGAGAAAGTGGGAAGTAGTCTGCAAGATATGGGCACAGGAGGCCTCTTCCTAAGTAGGACCCCAGTAGCACAGACAATAAGAGAAACAATGAAAAAATGGGATCTACTGAAACTGAGAAGCTTCTGTAAAGCAAAGGACACTGTCAGTAAGACAAAAAGGTTGCCTTCTGACTGGTAGAAGATCTTCACCAACCCCTCATCAGACAAAGGTCTGATCTCCAAAATATACAAAGAACTCAAGAAACTAGACACTAAAACTCTAATTAACCCAATTAAAAAATGGGGTACTGAACTGAACAGAGAATTCACAACAGATGAACTTCGAATGGCCAGAAGACACTTAAGGTCATGCTCAACCTCCTTAGCGATCAGGGAAATGCAAATCAAAACCACTTTGAGATACCATCTTACACCTGTCAGAATAGCTAAAGTCAAAAACACCAACGATAGCCTATGCTGGAGAGGATGTGGGGTGAGGGGAACACTCATCCATTGTTGGTGGGAATGCAAACTTGTGCAGCCACTGTGGAAATCAGTGTGGCGGTTTCTCAGGAAACTGGGAGTCAACCTTCCTCAGGACCCAGCAATTTCACTCTTGGGAATATACCCTAGAGATTCCCTAACATACTACAAAAGCATTTGTTCTACTATGTTCATAGCAGCACTATTTGTAATAGCCAGAACCTGGAAACAGCCTAGGTGCCCCTCAATAGAAGAATGGTTAAAAAAGGTGTGGAACATATACACATTAGAGTTTTACTCAGCGGTAAAAAACAATGACATCTTGAATTTTGCATGCAAATGGATGGAAATAGAAAACGCTTTACTGAGTGAGGTAAGCCAGACCCAAAAAGAGGAACACGGTATGTATTCACTCATAAGTGGATTCTAACCATAATTAAAGGTCTTTGAGCCTATTATTCGTGATCCTAGAGAAGCTAAATAAGAAGATGAACCTGATGAAGATTATTTAGCTATCCGCCAGGAGGTAGGAAATAGACAAGAGTCCCAGGTAACCTCGGGTGCATGGGGGGGGGAGGGTTGTTGGAAGGGGAGAGGGTTAGAGAGAAGGGAGTAGGGGAGGAATGGGGAAAGCTCGGTGGCCTGGGAAGGGGGGGAGGAAGGAAGGATGAATATGGGATCAGGGAAGAATATATTTCAACTAAGGGAGTCATTTTAGGGTTTACAGGAGACTCGATTATATATGGGATCCCAGGTCCAAGGAGAGATCCCCAGATTGTTCTCTGGACAGAGGAGAGGGTGCCTGAACCGGCCTTGGCCCATAACCATACTGATGAGTATTTTGCTTATCACCATAGATCCTTCATCTGGCAAAGGACGGCGATACAGACGGAGACCCACATTGGAGCACCGGACTGAGCCCCGAAGGTCCAAATGAGGAGCAGAAGGAGGAAGAACATGAAAAAGGAAATCAGGACTGCGAGGGATGCTATCACCCACTGATACAAGGGGACGGATCTAATGAGAGTTTACCAAGGCCAGTTGGACTGGGACTGAATGAGGACGTGATCTAACCAGATTCTCGGAATTTGGCCGGATTCTCTGAATGTGGCTGGCCCGAAGTCTTTCTGAAATGTCATTGACTATGACACTGGAACTTGTTTCCTCTGCATATACTGGATTTTGGGGATCCAGTCTGTTTGGATACTCACCTTCCTGGACCTGGAGGGAGGGGGGAGGAATTTGAACTTCCCACAGGGCAGGAAACCCTGACTGCTCTTAGGGCTGGAGAGGGAGGAAGAGAGGGAGTGGGGGGAGTGGGAGGGATTGGGAGGAGGGGCGGAAATGGAAACTTTTATAATTTAATAAAATTACTTTCAAAAAAATAAATATATATATGTATGTGTATATATATAGGTATGAAATTTCTTTTTTAATGGATTTGTTTTAAAGTTTATGTATATGTCTGTGTGTCTGCCATATTTGTGTAGGTTCCTGCAGAAGCCAGAAGACATCAGATTCCCTGGAGCTGGAGTTATAGACACTCATGAGCTACCCAAATGTTAGAATTAAACTTGGGTCCTCCGGAAAAGAGCAAATGCTCTTAACTGCTTAACCATTTTGCCAGCCTCCCACTGTCCTTATCTAATGATGGGTACAAATGAAAAACTGTAAGTGAATATTTCAACACAATCATTTGATGTGAGATTCCTCTCTGTATGCTATAAATATGTTTTATTACCACTGATTAATAAAGAAGCTGCTTTATTTAGCCTGTGGCAGGGTAGAATATAGTTAGGTGGGAAAACTAAACTGAATGCAGAGTGAAAGAAGGCAGAGTCAGGAAGATGCTATGTAGCTGCCCAAGAAGCAAGATATGAGGTAACAAAACATGATCTTCATGGTAAACTAGAAAATAACAGAAATGGGTTGATTTAAGATGTAAGAGCTAGCTAGAAATATGCCTGAGTCATTGGCCAAACAGTGCTATAATTAACATAGTTTGTGTGATTATTCAGGTCTGGGTGGCTGGAAAATGAAAGTACAGTTTCTGTTTATAGTCACTAAATATTATTCCTTGGCTATGATGCATCTGCTTGTAGTTTGAATAGAACTTTGATGATGAATACTTTATCAAAATCTGTTATATACATTATATGGCTTAGTCTGACAATGGCAGCTCTAGGAAGGAACGCATTTAACTCGGGGCTGGTTTTCATTTTCAGAGGGTTAGTCTATTATTTTCATAGCAGCCCACAAAGTACTGGAGCTGCTACATCCTGATCCATGAAGGGGCGGGAAAAGAGAGAGAAACAGAGAGACAGAGGGACTGAGTCTGGCATGGGCATTTGATACCTCAAAGCCTACCCACTATGACACACTTCCTACATAAAGGCTGCATCTCATAATCCTGTAATCTTTTCAAAGAGTTCCACTCCCCGGTGAGTAAGCATTCAACTGTATGAGCCTATGGAGGTCACTCATATTCAAACTATCACATTATTTAATTAGTTATGTATGACTAAGTATTATAAAAGCCCATCTGAAGAACTGGGGAAATGGCTCAGTTGACAAAGTGCTTGCTATACAAACACAAGAATTTTAATTTTGACCCCTAGCACACATGTAAAACAACAAAACAAGGGTGGGTGCGTTGAATCTGGAATCCCAGTGCTGGGGAGACAAGACCAGAAGATCCCTGGAGTTCATTGACTAGCCAGCCTAATTGGAGAGCTCCATGTCCACTGAGAACCCTGTCTCCAAAGACAAGGTGGAGAGCAGTAAGACGTCTCAATGTGTGAGACACTTGCTGCCAAGCCTGATGATAAATAACCTGAGTTTTATTCTGGGACTCACAAGGAGTCAGACATTTGTTTGGACTTATTATTAGCTACGAAAGCTTAACCAATAGCGTAGGCTTATCCCCTAGCTCTTTTTTTTTTTTTTTTTTTTTTTTTGGTTTCTCGAGACAAGGTTTCTCTGTGGCTTTGGAGCCTGTCCTGGAACTAGCTCTTGTAGAGCAGGCTCGTCTTGAACTCACAGAAATCCGCCTGCCTCTGCCTCCTGAGTGCTGGGATTAAAGGCGTGCGCCACCACTGCCCGGCTTGTCCCCTAGCTCTTATGACTTAAATTAACCCGTTTCTATTCGTCTATGTGTTGCCACATGACTTGTGGCATTTACCTGTCTTCCTGAATGTCTTGCTCCCTCTCTGTTAACATTCCATGATGGGCACATGCACACACACACACACACACACACACACACACACAGAGCAATAGAGAAAGACATCTGAAGTTGATCTCTGGCCTTCACAATCATACACACATGCATGTGCACTCCCTCATGAACACGTATATATACCACCCACACACTCACACACAAAACCCATCCGAATGGAGAGGGGATAGAAGTGGGATGAGAGAGAAGTATGGGGTAAATAGGATCAGTGGATGTTTACATATGTGAAAATGGCAATAAAGTTCACTTTTGTATTAATAGCATGCTAGTTAAAAACCATGAGGAAAAGTCTATTATTTATTATCACACATAAATACGCAGATTTAAAAACCCATCCAATGGGGCTGGAAAGATGACTTGGTGGTTACGAACACCTGCTGCTCCCGCAGAGAACTCAAGCGTGGATCCGAGCATCCACATGGTAGTTTACAACCACCTGTAACTCCAGTTCCGGGACTTGAAACTCTCTTCTCATCTCCATGGACACCAAGCACATAGGTAACACACATACATGCAGGCAAAACACTCATACATATTAAAAAAGAAATAAGCAAATAAAGCAAGCAAACAAACCAACCCCACCCATCTGATTATAAAATGCAAAGCACCCAAATTCGGTAAAGAATATAGATCACCTTGACAGGTTGGGGTGACAGGGCGCATGCCTTAAATCCCAGCACTCAGGAGGCAGAGGCAGGCAGATCTCTGTGAGTTCAAGGCCAGCCTCGTCTACAAGAGTTAGTTTCAGGACAGGTTCCAAAGCAACAGAGAAACCCTGTCTCAAAAAAAAAAAAAAAAAGGAAAAAAAATATAGATCACCTAAATGAGCTCCACTTAATATATATTTTTTTAATTTTTCTTTTTTTGTTTTTGAAATTAATATTATTATACAATTTTCCCCTTCCCTTTTCTCACTTCAAGCCCTCCCAAGTACCATCCTCCATTTGCTCTCCTTTTTAAAAACCCATCTAATAGGGCTGCTGAGATGCCTCATTGGGTAAAAGCACTTCCTACCAAACCTAATAGCAGAGACAACTGTTAGCATTCGGGCATTTACACTGGCCTGCCCTCAGGGACCTAGCAGGATGTGTCAGCAGCAGCAGCCAAGATGTGGCACTGTGCATGTGCTCTATTCCCTGGTAAAAAGCAAGCCCGTATCGCTCCACTCTTCCTCCTTCCTTCTGCTCTTACTTGGAGGTCACCTCTGCACGCACGCACACCTGCAATAAACATCCTGTGTGAGCTCTGTTGCATGGGATGACTCCTTGGCTCCAACCCACCAAGGTTATCTTCTGCAATTAAACTATGACAACAACCGGAACTGATCTCTGGGACCCATATGGTACATGGAATTGTTCTTTAACCTCCACAGTGTGCCAGAGAACACATACTAATAAATAAATAAACAAGAATATAATAAAAAAAAATTTGAGACAGGATCTCACTGTGTAGCTTTGGATGACCTGGAACTCGCTGTGTAGATCAGTGTGGCCATGAATTCACAAAGGTCTTCCTGCCTCTGCCTCCCTGCTGCTGGTATTAAGGGTGTGTGCCACCACTTCAGGCCAATTTAAAGCAAAACAAACGAAACAAAAATCCTCAAACAAACATTAACAGAGTATGTTTAAAAAGCTACACAGATGAAGTTGTATGCATGTGGTGGTGTGCACCTGTATTCCTGGAGGCTGAGGCAAGAGGCGCAGCAGTCAGCTGCTCACGAAGTCAAGGTTAACCTTGGCTACCCGAGACCTTGTCTCAAAAAACAGAAAAGGAAGAAAGAAGAAAGGAAAGAAAGACAGGAGGGAAGTGACAGGTAATTTTGAACCCTGGTAAGTTTCTCCGACAACACAGTAAGCCAGATCAAGCCAAGTTAAAAGACCAGGTTTAATCTGAGCAAAGCAATCCCAGTGACTGTCGGGAAAGTGAGCAGAGGAGAAATCACAGTGCAGGTCCCAGGACCAGGTCTTAACTCCCCTGTAGGTGAGGTCTTGAGCTTCAGGGGAGGAGCTGGAATTTAGGCAGTCTTTCTGAGGGGGCAGGGTCTGGAGAGGGAGGAGCAGAGCCAGGCTAGAGTTTCCAGCATAGCATCCCGACCTTCTTGGATAAATAGGTGATGGTTCAAGTCTTGTTACTTCCTGTTGGTGTAGGACAACATGGTGACGGGGAGGCGGAAGTCAGTGGACTCACGCTCAGCCAGAGGTAAGAGTGAAGAAGCATTCAGTTAACTGCCATCCTGGAGACCTCAGGAATCTGTTTCTTGAGGAAGCAGAGAAGGCAAGTTGCTAGGAGAAGAAAAAAAAGGGGGGTTATTATCACAGCCCTATGAATGAGGCTAGCCATGGGAAGAGTGGAGATTGCCGGTAAGAATGAAGCAGAGACATGCCCTGGTTGTACATAAGAGGCAAGGTTGAATGACAAAGATGAATGAGCAAGACACAAGAGCAGATATGCTCTTCATTGGGACATTTTGAGAAATCGGAAGGTAGAGGGTCCCAGTTATTGGACAGACCATTTATCCCGGGTAGGTGCCCACTGGAGATGTGGTACCAGCGCTGATGTCCCAGGAGCTTGTGGGGGGGGGCATGGCATGCCAAACTGGGGATATGTTCCAGGAGTAACTGCACCATCACATCTGCTGAGATGGGAAATGCCACCATCCATCCTGTAAAGGTGTCAACAAGAGATAATGGAGCTTTTTATGAGTGGGCATGTGGGTAAAGTCAACCTGCCAGTCCTTGCCCAATTGGTATCCTAGCTTGGTGTCCTCAGAGCTGGTACAGGGGCTGGCATAACTGGAAAGCCCCCTGCCATTTGGCCTTGGCACATGTCTAGCAGGAGGAGTGGGCCTGTAAAGTAGGAAGAGAGAAAGGAAGGAAGGGAGTCGGGAGGGACGAAAAGGACAGGAAAAGGGAAAGAGAGAAAACTATACTAATGTAAATTGAAGAAGCATGATTCTCTCTCTCTCTCTCTCTCTCTCTCTTTCTCTCTCTCTCTCTGTGTGTGTGTGTGTGTGTGAAGTGCTGCATATGCATGTGTGTGGATGTGCATGTGGAGGCCAGAAGGGTCAGCCTTGAGTGTCATTCCTTAGAATCATGCACTTTATTTTTTTTTATATTATTTTATTTATTTATTTATTATTGTTTTGTTAGAGACAGGGTTTCTCTATGCAGTCCTGGCTGTCCTGGAACTCTCTCTGTAGAACAGGCTGACCTTGAATTCAGATTGGTCTGTAGAACAGGCTGACTTTGAATGCAGAGATCCCTCTGCCTCTGCCTCTCAGGTGCTGGGATGAAGGTATGTGCCACCACTGCCTAGCTACATGCACCTTATTTTTGGAGACAAACTCTCTCGCTGGCCTTTTCTCTAAATAGGCTAGGCTAGCCCCAGGGATGTTCTGCTTCCTCCCAGCACTGGCAACACACCCATGTGCCATCCTTGCTGGCTTTTTCTCCCATGGGTTCTGGGATTGAAATCATGTTCTCATTGGCATAGCAAGTACCTTGTCTATTGAGCTACTCCTCAATCCCAGCAGAGTAATTTATATACACAGAAAATTTAAAAATCAACTACGTTTTTTCTTTTTTCTCTTCTTTCTTTCTTTCTTTTTTTTTTTTTTTTTTTTTTTTTTTTTGGTTTTTCTAGACAGGGTTTCTCTGTAGTTTTGGAGCCTGTTCTGGAACTAGCTCTTGTAGACCAGGATGGCCTCAGACTCACAGAGATCTGCCTGCCTCTGCTTCCTGAGTGCTGGGATAAAAGGCGTGCGCCACCACTGGCTACCAGTGTACTTAACTGCTGAGCCATCTCTCCAGCCCCCTGTTAGGAATCTTAATGTAAATGTCTGATATATGACCCCATTCTACCCACAGGCTGAGAACCGCTGTTCCAGCCTCAGCTTCCTGAGGAGCGCATGCCACACTCATGTGTCTCCTGATCTGTTTTCTTAGCCTCAAGAATTAGCATTGAGGCGGGGTTTATCCTCGGTCTGTTCTTTTCTTTTTAAATTAATTTATTTTTTAAAGCAATCTTTTTTCATTTTACATACCAATCCCAGTTCCCACTCCTTCCCCTTCTGCTCCCCCAACCTTTCCCCAACATCATCCCCCCCATCCATGCCTCAGAGAGGGTAAGGCTTCCCATGGGGAGTCAACAAAGTCTATCTAGCACATCACTTTGAGGCAGGACCAAGGCCCTCCCCACTATATCTTGGCTGAGCAAGGTATCCCTTCAAAGAGAATGGGCTCCAAAAAGCCAGTACAAGCACTAGGGATAAATCCTGGTCCCACTGCCAGTGGCCCCACAGTCTGCCCCAGCCATTCAATGGTCACCCACATTCATAGGGCCTAGTTTGGTCCTATGCTGGTTCTGCCGCTGTCAGTTCGGAATCAGTGAGCTCCCTTTACTGTTCATTCAGTAACTCCGTCTTGGAAAAAAAAATGTTGAGTACCTGCAAAATACAGAAACCTTTGAGGATAGTTGGTTCTAAGTAGTTTAAAAACTAGGAAGATTGTAATAAGAAAATAAGGCACTAGAAGATGATAGTTAGGTGTGATTTTTGGATTGAGCTATTTAGGCCCAGAAAGAGTTAAAGGGAAGAGCTGGTAGATGGGACCATCTGGGCCATGGGGTGGGTGGGTGGGGTCGGGGGAGATTGTTAGGGAATTTGATGCTGGGCTGAGGGAACTGGGCTGGGTCTACTTCCAGCATCTTTCTCTAATTATGAGCCAGAGTCTTCTGCAACCTCCAGCCTTGCTGCACAACCTAGAGCGCTTGTAAAATTACAGAACGGCGTAGACCAGAGAGCACAAAGACTGGAAGTTGGTTCGGGCCCTTGACGGCAAGTGTGCTTGGGCAAGTCGCTCATCTTCTATGAGCGTGCTTTCTCAGCTGCAGAATGGGAAGATGTAGCTTGTGTTTTGTCCAGACTCACTGACGTTTGCCTGCTCTCTTTGGCTAGCTGGTTACAGTTTTGGGAAGTGTACTCACTCTCCTGTGGTGGGAGGAGCAAAGCTCGGCCAGGGGCTTTCACACACCCAACCATTTCCATTCCCACCTCCCCTCCTCCTTTTTACTCCCCCCCCCTTTCCCCTCCCACTTAGATTCAGAACCGTTGTTGCCAGGGATTATGGCCCTTTGTTCTCTGGAGGCTTAAACCACCACCTGTTTTGCCTTTGATTTGTTGTTTAAAAGGTGTCTCCTGTTGTGTTCAGACTACTGCTAGCTAAAATTGTCAAAATATGCAGCTAATGACTGTAAGTATCATACTGGTTCAACACTAGTACATCAAGTGCCTGTCCCTTTTCATTTTTTTTTTTATTCCTGATTATCCCTACTTGCAATAACCACCTCCTTTACTTGTTGGCATGACCATTTAGTGCTAACACAAAGGTATCTTTTAAAAGCAATATACATCTTCATCTGATATTCTCTCTTTCTCTGTGTGTGTCTCTCAGAAAAGGCTTTGCCTACAGGTTGGCCTCTAATTTCTCATCTTCCAGCCCGATTTTTATTGCAGCATAGATTATGTCCATGACCACCGTGGGGACTTTCAGTGGACTGTAAACTTTCTCTGCAACTTGAATATATTCATACAGATCACCTAGGATGGAAGAGGGACAGCAAGGTGGCTCAGTAAGTAAGGACCCCTGTTGCCAAGCTTGGTAAACCCGAGTTTAATCTTGGGGCCCACACGGTGGAAGGAGGAAACCTGCTTGAACATGGTGGCCCCTGGTCTCCATAGGCAGTGTCTTCACCATAATAAAAACAAACAAACAAACAAACAAAAAACCAAAACAAAAACCCAACAAAAAAACAAAACAACACAACAACAAACCAAACCTGGGGATCTTGTTAAAAATGCAGATTAGTAGATGGGGGATGTTGAAGTGCTAACTAGTCCTCAGGTGAAGAAACAAAACAATCTGGGGATCTTGTTAAAATGCAGATTAGTAGATGGGGGACTGCTAGCTAGCTCTCAGGTGAAGCCCAGGCTGTGGCCTGAGCACAATTGCAGTTTCAAGGCCCTGCAGCTTTGAGGACAATGGCTGGGTGCTGCTTTGATACTTGTTACTTAGGATCAGACATTTCCCCATCTCTTTCCAGGTCCGAGATTTCCACCACACCTGACAGTTGTTTGATAATCGCTTAGCTGTGCTTTCTTCTCTTTTTTGTTTTCCTTCCCTTCTTAATCAACAGTGACTTATAACAGGGTCTGTTTCTGCTCACATCTACACTGAAACATCAGTAATCCAGTTTTGTGCTGTTGTTTTTTTTCTTTCAAGACATGTTTTCCCTGTCTAACTCTGGCTGTCCTGGATTTAGCTCTTTAGACCTGGCTGGTCCTGAACTCACAGAGATCCATCTGCTTCTGCCTCCATAGTGCTGGGACTAAAGGTGGGTGCCACCACCACCTGGCAGTAATCCAGTTTTAAAGAATCAGTTTTACCTCCTGTGCACTTTTGGATAGTCTCCTAAATACAATATCAAGTTCAGAACGACAAGCTTGATGAAACGCCACCAATAATTCCCATTATTTCTTTTAGCGCCACATGGAACTCTCTGAATAATGAAGATCTACAGTTGCCTCCTTGCAGTAATTTAACATTCAGTTGCCTTATTTCCTTTTAAAGGCATGGGATATTCCTTTAAAAAAATAAAATCCCGCAGTTTTTTTTTTATTCAAACAAAGCTTTTTCGAATTTATTTTCAGCTGTCTTTATTTAAAGCAGTATTAGATAGGCATAAATACTTAAACGTTTTAATATTTTTCACGTCCTTAATGTTTCTAGCATGTCTTATATAGGAAAGGAAATATCTGAACTTGTTCATGCGGGTATATTCAGTATCAAACAGTGCTTTATTATAAACAGCATTTTGGGGCGAATCAATGAAGGATGAAAGAAAAGATGCATTTTTTAAAAATACTTAAATGTCTTCTAATATGCCACATATTTGTTGGAAACCAGGGTGTTAATGGATCAGAAAAATTAGACAGTTCTTGTACAGTAAAAATCATGAAGTGTCAATCCACATCAGAAAGCAGGGTATATTACAAAATATTAAAAACATGCATTGGCTAAAGGATCAAAAATGAGATCACCTTTACAAACGCTTTAAGAGGTGAAATACGTAGGTGTTAGTAAGACTTCTGTCTCGTACCACCTATTAGCCACCGCTCTTCTAAGGAAATAACATTCTAAATTTAGTTTGGGCCCAAATCCATATCCCAACAAGCTAACTGCGCTTTCGGTGTCATTGTTTTGTACCTTTCACGTTTTGCATCCATGGGATTGCATTTTTCTTAACGGTTCTCCGTGGTTGAAATGTTAAAGAAATGAAATAGTGCTTTCTCATGTTACAGTCCAAAGGAAACGAAGACTGCAAAGCCCATTCTGCGATGTAGAAGAGGCCTACAAGGTGCACACCCTGCAACTGCTTCATAGCCCAATTTGATCTCTGGGTTTTTGCACGGCTCCTCTTTTTTTTTTTTTTTGGATGATGTAAACCGCGCAGGAGCATTACAGTGCCCCCACCTTGGAGGAGGATGCGAGAACAATCACCTTGAACTGCCAGTTTTTCTTAAACATGTAGCCATGGGCTACAGGCCCGAATACCCGCCCCCAAACGGGGTTCACAACAATCGTTTCCTCCCTCCCCGCCTTTTACATACAGTACACATACAAATACACACACGCAGAGCAGCCAGCAGGGGCGGGCCGGGCGCGACCACTGTGCCAGCCACGGGGGTGGGAGACAGTCAGCTCCGGCCCGCCTCCCTGGAGGCCCTTTCCCCTCCCTCCGGTCCCACGGCACCTGGTTGCGGTTACTTGTAAGCAGGGGCACCTGTGGGCCCTAGCGTCTCCAAGAGCTTCGCTTCCGAGCCACGACCCTCGCCAGTCGCCGCGCCACCCCCACCTGGGCGAGCAGTTGGTACGGCCCAGCGCTAGCGGGCGCCGAGCGGGAGCCGCGCGGGAGCGGCGCGGCGACGGCGGCAGCGGTGGTGGTGGCGGTTGCAGCTCGGAGCCGTTGAGACGCCTCTGCGGCAGCTGGTGGCGCAGGTGGCCGGCGTGGACGTGGGCAGAGGCGGCCAGCGCGCCCCGCAGCCCCAGCGTCGCCGCCCGGCAGGTGAGGGCCGCCCCGCCCCCGCTCGGCGCGGGTGGGAAGCGGGCGGCCGCGCTAGCTGCCTCCCTCCCCTCTCCCGCCGCGCCCCTCCCTCGTGGGCTGCGGCCCGTGGGAAAAGCCCTGGCAGCGATGGGGTGGGGAGGCGGGCGGTCGGGTGGCGGGCGGTGATGCTGCCTCAGGTGGCGGCGGCCACAGGCCCGGACGCTGCTCGGGACCGAGGCCGCGCTCCGAGGAGGCGCGCAGGCGGCTCCCCCTCCCCCTTCGCGGCCTCCCCTCCCCCTGCCCTCCTCCCCGCGGCCCCTCCCTGGGCTTTGCGCTTTAACCGCCCTCCCGGCTGTCCCTCGCAGGCTCGTCGGGACACCCCGAGGCATCCTCCCCCGCCCGCGGGCCCGCCAGTCCCAGCTCGTGTCCGCGCTCGCAGCTCCCGATCGCGACTGCGCTGCTCCCCCTTCTGGTCTTGGGACTCCCGGCGTCGCCCCTCCAACATGACTCGCGATTTCAAACCTGGAGACCTCATCTTCGCCAAGATGAAAGGTTATCCTCATTGGCCAGCTCGAGTAAGTGATTTGTAGCCCCGGTGGAGCGGTGTGGCAACCTTTCCAGAGGCCTGCTTCCCATCGTTTCTTCTCCGCTTCCTCTCCCTCGCTTCCCTTTACCGTTACTTGGAACCTTTCATTTTAGTTTTTTTTTCAGTGCTCTCCCGTGCAATTGTAAAATTGTCGGGTTTTCTGCACACCCGCGCTTTCCCTGTGGCTTGCTTTTGAGTCTGACAGGTGTTCTTCATAGGAAATATTTAGAGATGACATTCAGCTAATGTTTCATTGTAGGCGAAATCAACAAGTATGATCTTTATGTTTAAAAGTGACATTTCCTTAAATTTTGGAATTTTGAATAAAATACACATCGTCAACGAAATATGCAAACTACAAACCCTTGCATGTCAGATGTGATTAAACTAGATTTAGACATGTTTAATACAGGATTTGCAGTTGGTGATGCACTTGGGCCTTTTAAATTCACATTCCTTGCCTTATGACCTTGAAGAAGTTGTTTTATGGTTTTTTGTTCTCCACAGGCAAGGGGGAGGGTGTAGACGGTACCCTGGGTTAAGGAAACCTGAGAAGTCTTAAGGACTCAAGATGTGATAGAAAAACCCAAGGTCCATTTTCAGAAAAAAAGTGTTGGTTTTTATTATTATTTTTTTTTTAGTTTATAATGGTGCCTAGGATCAGAACATGATAAAGAAATTTGATTAGATAAACTCAAATTATTTTTAGAAAAAAAACTGATGTTCTGAAATTGTAATTATTCTTCATACAGTTCATTTTTTTAAATTTCTTTTCTTTCTTTCTTTTCTTTTTTTTTTGAGACAAAGTTTCTCTGTGCAGCCCTGGCTGTTCTGGAACTCACTCAAAATTAACTTGTTTCTTCCAAGACAGTACTTCTCCATGTATCTCTCTTTGTCCTGGAACTTGCTTTTCAGGCCAAGCTGATGTTGAACTCGTAGATCTACCTGCCTCTGCCTCCCAAGTGCTGGGATTAAAGGTGTGCACTATCACTGCCAGTTGAAAAATTATTTTAGAAACCTTTGTTTACGGATGTTTTGCCTGCGTATATACTTGTACACCACTTCCATGACATGTGCTGTATGCAAAAGATTGTTTGATCCCTGAAACTGAAGTTTCAGACAGTTCAGAGCTGCTATGTGGATACTGGGAATTGAACTTGGATCCTCTGGAAGATCAGCCAGTACTCTAACTGTTGAGCCATCACTCCAGTGAGTGAGTTCATTTGGGTTGGAATAGGATGTTTTTATTCCCCTCCTCATTTTTTTTTCTTAGAAGCAGCTGAATCTGTTTTTTGATTTTTTTTTTTTTTTTTTTGGTTTGTTTGTTTGTCGGTTGGTTTGTCATTTGAGGCAGGGTTTCTCTGTTTAACAACTCTGGCTGCCCTGTATTAAAGTCATGCTCCACCACAGCCCTGGAGTTCTGACTGTCACTGTTATTCAAACATGGGGAAATGTATAAGTTTGTGTGTCATATGTATGCGAGTACCTGAGGAGGCCAGAAGAGGGTGATGGACCCCTAGAAGAAGTGGTTGTAAGGGGCTTGGCATGGGTGTTAGGAGCTGAATTGGATCTTTTGGAAGAGTTATAAGTACTCTTAACCACGGAGCCATTTCTCTAGCCTCACATTACTTACGGTTTGTATAGCCCTCCTGCAGGATTGTCCAGCAGGTTGAGACTCTTGTATGAAATGCTTGGTGTCAAATGTGTTCTGAAAATTAAGTAATTGGGGATTTTAGAAAGCTGATCGTGATACACTGTTTTAGGATTTGCTGCTGGGCCTGACAGTGGTAACTTAGCACTTGGTGGGCAGAGACAGGTGGATTTCTGAGTTCAAAGATAGTCAGGGCTACAGAGAGAAACTCTGTCTGGAAAAACAAAAGAAATAAAAACATTTAAATTGTATGAAAAATAAGTACGATTTCAGAACATCACAGTTTATTTTTAAATGATTTTGAGTTTATCTAATCAGAATTCTTATAAGTACTGTACTTATGCTCTGATCCTAGGTACCCTGTCTCAAAAAACAAAACAAAAGGTTTGCTGCTGGGATGATTTAGTAAGCACATGATAACCTTAGTATTTTTCCAAGCAAACAAGGATAAAACAAGGATAAATGCATGGGGGGAAAAAAGGACTCTGGTGTCAGTACAGGTTTTGCCACCAAATGAGTTCTGGGAAAATAATCTTGCCTTTTAGAACTTATTTGAGTAGATTTGTAAAATGAGTCAGTTTTGTATCAGATCCATTTGGGGTGTCTTATTCTGAGTTCACACGTGTGTGACAGGGTGTGTAAGATTTAAAAAAGCTTTACTTTTTCTGATCTTTCTTTTAGGTAGATGAAGTTCCTGATGGAGCTGTGAAACCACCCACAAACAAACTACCCATTTTCTTTTTTGGAACCCATGAGACGTAAGTCCTGTTAGTGTTAAGCTCAAATGACAATTTTGCAGAGGTTAGGCATAGAATGAAAAGCAAGTAGAGATTTCAGAATTCAGGGGGAAGTGAAAATGAAGTAGAAAACTACTATTTTTTTAAAGATAGGGTCTCATTATATAGCCCTGCCTGGCCTCTACTGATCCGTTTAGACCTCACAGAGATGAACCTGTGTTTGCCTCCCGTGTTTGGGGATAAGATGCCACCATATCTGGACTGAGATGGAAAGCTTAACAGTGATCTCTAAAGTCTCCGGTACAGTTGTATTTTCTGTTTTAATACTGGAACATTGTTGTTTGTTTGAGACAGACTATCACTATGTATTCATGGCTTAGAACTCACTATGTAGACAAGGTTGTCATTGAACTCAAGAGATCTGTCGCCTCTGCCCCTTAAGTTCTGGGATGTAAATGTGCCACCATGCCTGACTGGGCAGTCTTGTTTGAAGGTAGAGATTAAGGACAGTACATCTTGGGAGAAACTAAAAGGAACGTTGGACACAGGGAATGAGGGGTGGATGTGATCAGAATATGCTATGTAATGTATGAACTTTTCAGAGTTTGTGAAAAAAAAAATAACTTAATGGAATAGATGCTGTGTGATCTAAAAGAAGTTACCCTCTCAGTGATCCCAGGAGTGATGGATGAAAGTAGTAGCAAGGCTTTGAGTATTCTTTTTAAGTAAAATCAGGACAGCCTGGCACTGTGTTAGGTCTTGTCCTGTTAGCCACACAGATGCTGTGAAGAAAAGAGGGAAGCGAGACAGTGCCCTGTGTGAGTGTTTATAATCACCAGAGGCATTCTGTCTGACTGCTATCTCAGGTGTATGTATGGCTAGCTGAATGAAGTGGAGGAAATTGATATTCTCTACAGCTGAATGTTGAACTATTTGTTCTTATAACCACATGGAATTGCTTTGAAGGCTTTTTCATCTTATTGCCAAAGCTTATTCTCTTAGATACCTATAATTGATTAGCCTATGTGCGCTGTATAATCTACCTGACTTGAACTTAATGTAATCTATAGGATAGGCCAGTTTACTTGAGATGAAACAAAATTATCACTGTTTATTCTGTTCTTCCCTTTTCTCTCATATATTCCATCCCAACCACTCTTTCCCTTCTTTTTTCTCCTCCCAGACCCTCACTCCATTTTCCTTCAGGAAAGAGCAGGCCTCCCAGGGATATCAACCATACATCACATACCAAGTTATAAGAAGAGGCACATAGCTCATATCAAGGCTGAACAAGGCAGGCTAGTAGGAGGAGGGAGGAATCATGTTGTTTTGTTTTTTTGAGACAGTGTTTTTCTTTTTTGGTTTTCTGAGACAGGATTTCTCCGTAGTTTTGGAGCCTGTTCTGGAACTAACACTTGTAGACCAGCCTGAACTCGTACTCAGAGATCCTCCTATCTCTGCCTCTCAAGTGCTGGGATTAAAGGCATGCGCCACCGTTATCCTGAGGCAGTGTTTTTCTATGTAACTTTGTCTGTTTGGCTGTCCTGGAACTTGCTCTGTAGACCCCAGACCTCGGACTCAGAGATCCACTGGCCTCTGCTTCCCAAGTGCTAGGATCAAAGCATGCATCACCACCAGTGCTCAGCCCATAATTAATTTTTTAAAAACAAAGTTTTGGATCAAGAATTGGAATAGCCTTCACAATATTTAGTTTGACTTAGGTTCACATATGTTTTGTATATGAGAAAACAACTTTTAAGCAATGCTTAATTTGTGATTCCAGGGTAATGTTCTACAATTTAGAGACCTTGTAGTAAATTCAATAGGGAAGAAGGTCTTTAAAAGGTTAAACTGCACTGTGTATCAAAATAGGGATGTGCATGGTGTGAGGCTCTGCAGTGCCAGTATCACATGGAACTGTAGTCGGAAAAAATGCTCTTAGGTCCTGGACCTTATCTGCACTAATTGTGTGTTCTCACTCTGAGCTACAACCCTAGCCCTCCAGTACTTGAAATGTAGAAGAAATAAGACTGTCTTTTACCTATTATTTAAAAACAGAACTTTTGTATTGTAAATAGTTTAGATTTTTATTTCTTTTGCAGTGCTGAGGATCATACACAGGGCCTTGCTCTACCACTGAGCTATTATACCCTAGCTTGGTTTTTATATACTTGAAGTTCAACAATTACATTAAATTTTCAATTTATTCAGTTAAATTGGAATTTTAGTGTTGGGACTGGAGAGATGGCTCAGCAGTTAAGAGCACTGAGTGTTCTTACAGAGTTTAATTCCCAGCACCCACATGGCAGCTGATAACTGTAACTCCCATTCCAAGGGATCTGACCTTAACACAGAACACATATATAGGTAAAATACCAATGTGCATAAGATAAAATTAAAAAAATTTAAAAAAATTGTTTGCGCTGAGATTTCAGTTTATTGGTAAAGTGCTTGCTTATAACACATGAGGTTAAGTCCCCAGTACTATACCAATAAAGGTCGTGAATGAGGAAAATGAATTAATATGAAAGAAACTAGGATATAGTTAAAGAATTGAAAGACTTTTTGGAGGGTGGGGAGAGGTTCAAGACAAGGTTTCTATGTGTAGCACTGCTGTCCTGAAACTTGCTCTGTAGACCAGTCTGGCCTCAAACTCACAGAGAGAGCCTCCTTAGTGCTGGGATTAAAGGCACCCGCTACCTCCGCCTGGCAAGTCAATAATAGTTTTATTTCAAAATAGATTTATAGTATTTTAATCTACAGTTAACAATAGTTTTATTTCAAAATAGATTTATAGTATTTTAATCTACAGTGGCTATACATACCATTTACCTTTGGAAAAACAGTTGCTATATCCATGTTGTTCTGGTTATTTAACTTCTTAAAACAATTTTTAAAAATAGATTAATGATGAACTAGGTATATGATAATCTTTTTTGTTCCCAAAATTTGGGAGGGTAATTATTTATTTGAAATTTAGATTTTCCCGAGATGGAAGTGTATTATACTAAGAAGTTAGAGAAATGGGGAAGGAAGAATATAGAAAAGCAAGTAGTAATTCAGGAGAAGTGTACAACTCATAACTGATTTGTTTCTGAAATTTATTTATAGCTCTGATTGGCCTGGAACTTGCTATGTAAACTAGACTATGTTTGAATTCACAGATTGATCTTCCTCTGTCTCTGGATTGCTAGGATTAAAATTGTACACCACCATTCCTGGCCTTAAAGATTTTTTTGTGTGCATTTAGAGTCCATTGGTTACTATATTCTTTCCTTAACATACACACATATGATTCTCCTTAATCCTTTTATGTCATTTATATATCTGTTTTGGTAGTCAAGTTTTAAATATTAGACCTTGACCTCTTAAGGTGTACTAACCATGCATGCATGGTATCTTAGACTTATCTTAGTCAAAACTGATTTTTACTGAGTGGTTCTGATATGAACCCAGTCAATATCAGATTACCATACTCAGAAGTCTAGATAGTACTTCTCAATCTTCCTAACGTGACCCCGTAATATAGTTCCTTAATGTTGTGGTGACCCCCAACCATGAAATTATTTTATTGTTACTTCATAACTGTAATTTTTCTACTGTTGTGTATTGTAACGTAAATATCTGATATGCAGGATATCTGATGCAACCCACAGGTGGAGAACCACTGGTCTAGGTGTAAACTTTGGTTTCATAGCAGATAATCCCTCCCTTTGCCCACAAATCCTGATTGACTTCTGTTAAAGCTCAAGTTCATTTTGTAATCTAGGATTCCTATAATTAGTGTTTTTACATAGGTGTTCTCTCTGTCTGTCTGTCTGTCTGTCTATCTAAGTTATCTATGTTTCAGTCAGATCATGCCATTTTCTGGTCCAAAAATCTTCACTAATTCCCTATTAATATTACCAATAACCTAAATGACCTACTAGTAATAAGTCCTGGTTATGAAACTCTATATGAATTAACCTTTGTTTAGCTCTCTAACCATATTATTTTAGTTAAGAAAAAATTTAAAACTGCCCCAAACTCCTCCCAGGTCCTCCCACCTCCTTACTCTCTCAACTAAAACAAAACAAAATACAGACAGACATTAACGAAGCAAAAATTTTATTTATTTATTTATTGTGTATACAATGTTCTGCCAGAAGAGGGCACTAGATCTCATTCTAGATGGTTGTTGCGTGCCACCCTGTGGTTGCTGGGAATTGAACTCAGGACTTCTGGAAGAACAACCAGTTCTCTTAATCTCTGAGCCATCTCTCCAGCCCAAGGGAATCTATAGTATGTTAGTGCATGGCGTGTGTGTGGAGGGGGCACAAAGAAGATAACTTTGGGGTCGATTTTCTGTTTATACCTTGATGTGCATTCTGGGGATCTGAATCAGTGTTCGCAGGCTTGTGTAGCAAGCACTTCAGTCACTGAGCCACGGCCCCAACCAGCCCACGTGGTGTCTTTTCACTGCCTCGTTTCATCTTGCCTGAGGGTGTTCCTGCTTTTTTCTGGAAAGGTTATGTTTTCAGATATTAAAGTCAGTCAGATCTTGCTCAGTTTGTCCTGTTTATATTTTATATTCTCTGTTGAAATGATAGATGAATTTTGTTTCTTTGGCTTTGACTACAGTTGAAGAGCCTGAACAGCTCTATTAAGGGGCTGCCATGTACTATCAGTTCAGTATTTGATAAAGGACAACTCTTGTGCTAAAATCCTCTGTTAACATACTGGACAATACTAAATACAGATAGACTAGAAATCAGCCATTTACTTGTTACATGACCTTGAGCAGGTCTTTTCCTGATTTGTAGACTAAGAATAATAATAGAATCTACCTTGGGCTTTTGGGGTGCTACATGAAAAGGCATGGATATGTAATATGTTTTGGCAAGTGCTGAATAAGTATTTAAAAATTATATTGTTTTGGACTGGAGAAATGTCTCTGTCAGTAAAGTATGGCATAAGTGTGAAGACCTGAGTTCAGATTCCCAGTACCCATGTAAAACCTGAGTGCAGTGGTGTGCTTCTGTAACTAGCCCTGGGGTACAGAGACAGTTGGCCAGCCCATATAGATAGCAAATCTGTGAGCTCTGGATTTAGTGAGAAATCCTGTCTCAAGAAATAAGATGGAGGGCAAGTGAAGAAGACTGCCTGGCATCTTCATTGATATGTGCACATACCCCGAGCGTAGACATACTTAGACACATACATATATATTGTAAAGGTTGGACAAGCTTTTGAGAATAATTATTTCTTGGATTTATAAATTAATAGTAACACATATTTTATAGTTTACTTAGATTTATCTCCCTACTCTCCCCCCCCCTTTTTTTTTGAGACAGGATTTCTCTATGTAACAGACCTGGCTATCTTGAAACTTGTTTTGTAGACCAGGCTGGCCTTGAACTCACAGAGATCTTCCTGCCTCTGCCTCTTGAGTGCTGGA
This sequence comes from Myodes glareolus, assembly GCF_982192425.1. Taxonomy (NCBI): domain Eukaryota; kingdom Metazoa; phylum Chordata; class Mammalia; order Rodentia; family Cricetidae; genus Myodes; species Myodes glareolus. The sequence goes on from NC_142028.1 coordinate 107,764,992, forward strand.
ATTAAATGCCACCATTGCCCAGCTTAATACTTGTGTATTGATTGTCTAATGAATCATTCCTTATCTGTAAGAAAATTAAATGCTGTTATATAGTATAAAATCTTTAAAGTTTTTTAAAAGGATTATTTTGTGTGTTTAGATGTTTTTAGTTTTTATTTTTTAATTTATTTAACTATGTGTTGCTGTGAAGGTATCAGATCCATTGGAACTGGAGTTACATATAGTTGTGAGTTGCATGTGGGTGCTGGGAATTGAACTCGAGTCCTCTGGAAGAACAACCAGTGATTTTAACCACTGAGCCATCTCTCCAGCTTCATGTTTGGATGTTTTGTCTGCATGCCTGTCTGTCTGTGCACTACATGTGTGTCTGTGCCTCTAGCAGGCAGAAAGGGCATTGGATCTTTTGGGACTGGACTTGTGAGCCACTCTCTGGATGCTGAGACTCAAAATATGTTTAGAGCTAGTCCTCTAAAGTATTTATCAGTCTCCCTGGCCTCTTATATTTACTTTTTGAAAGAGGTCTCTTGTATTTCAGGATGACCTTGAACTTGCTATGTAGACAAGTAGGACTTCTGATCCTTCTGTCTCTTCCTCCCTTATGCTGAGATAACAATTTACATTTGATGTGGTGCTAAATATTGAACTCCAGGGCTTGTGTGTTGGAGGCAAACCTTGAGCCAATTGTCCCTCCGTCTCCAGCCTTTCATGTTAGAGTTGACTTTGTGTTTTTTTTTTTTTTTTTCCTTTGAGGCAGGGTTTTTCTTTAGAGCCAGCCCTCACTGTCCTGAAGCAGGACAGACCAGAATGGCCTGAAGCTCGCAGACATCCTCCTGCTCTGCCTCCAGCCCTCCAGCCTGCTGGGCTTTAACCTTTGAATGTTTTCTGAGCAGTGAGTCAGCTGTCACCACACAAGCTGTCTCTTGGGAATTAGTAATAACATACAAACTAATCTGGATACCATTTACTAATCCGTGAGGTTGCGTTCCCAGGGAGGGAATCACTCTGTTTTGTTTTTCCTGCATTCGGATTTTCAAGATAATCCTTTGACTCAGCTCGTTTTAGAATTAGATAGGTGCAAAGATTGTGCTCCAATAGGCTGGATGAGAGCAGCATTTTTAAATAATAAAAGTGATATAAACTAATTTTGATGTAACATTCAGTGAAAAAATCTTTGCCAACAAATTGTTTATCGTGGCTGTATGTATGATGTATTGAAGTGATTTTTAACGAATAGTGTAATTGATAAAATTATGTGTTATTTTTTGTAGGATATAGTATTCTCTCAAAACATAAAAACTGAGACAGTTTTCATGTTCACCTGTCCTGGTTTTGATCTTGATGTACAGGCATTGATGATTTTGAATTTCTGATGCTCTTGTCTCCCAACTCCTGAGTGTAGTATTACAAATATGTGCCACCATGCCTGCTTTTTTTTTTCTGGGGAAAAAAATTATAGACGTTTATTGAGATAATTTGTTTCATACAGTTCACCCACTTAAAAGTATAAATTTAGTAGTTTTTACATTTCCAAAACATTAGATTTTAGATTATCATTATTTCAAAAGATGTGACAGGTACCTTCTGTTTCTCCATCCAGTCTTTGCTGTGACTGACGCAACTCTTAGACTACTTTTCCTGAGTAAATGAAACAATTTAATGAGGTCTTTAAATTTTTTTATTTAATATAGTATTTCAAGATTAATACTTTAGTATGTGATAGTGCTTCCCTTATTTACTGCCAACTAATATTTCATTTCTGATTTTGCCATGTTATATTTATGACTTGATAGACAACTGTGGTTTCCCACTGCTGGGTATTATAAATAATGTTGATATAAGCACTAATATGCAATTATTCTTTTGATGATGCTGGGATCTAGTCCAGGGCTTTGCATATCCTAGGCAAGCTTTCTACTACTTAACTATATACAGTAATTCATTGTGTATAGACATATGTTTTTACCTCTCTAGAAACAAATTCTTGGTTCAAATGACAGTTTAAATGTTTAATCATTTGAGAAATTGTCAGACTTCTTGCAGAACTTTCAAGTATAAATATTTCAAATTCTTCATTTTAGTTTTTGCCTTTTTTTAAAAAAAAAAAACAGGTTTATGTATGTCATGAAGCCCTCAGACCACATAGCTGAAGATAGTATAAACAGAGACAGCGCTTTTCTTTCCCTCTGCCCAGCCCCAAATAATCACACAAAACTTATTAACTGCAGAATCCTATAGCTCAGGCTTATTACTTCACTAGCTCTTACAACTTAAACTTAGAACTCGTTTCTATTAATCTACATTTTCCCACATGGCTTGTGGCTTTACCTGTTTTCCAGCATGTCTTATTCCTCTGTCAGCTTGCTTATATCTCTTTCTAAATCCACCCTTCTTCCTCTTTGTTTTCAGTTTGGCTTTCCTGCCTAGCCTTATTCTGCCTTGTTATAGGTCAAATCAGCTTTATTATCAACCAGTGATAATACATATTCACAGTGTACAGAGGATTATCCCACAGCACTGAGGATAACTTTAAACAGATTTTCCTACTTCTACCTTGAGAGTGCTGGATTAACAGGCCTTTGTCACTGTACCTTCCATGGATTTTGTGGTGCTGAGAATGAACCTAGGACTTACATTCTAGAGAAGCACTGTACCAACTGAGCTACATCCCAGCTATAAATTGTTTTAATTTATATTTCTATGATTGACTAGTGATGCTGTGACTTTTATGTGTGAATTAAAAAAGATCTTAGACTGGGAGGTGGTGGCGCATACCTTTAATCCTAGCATTCGGAGTCTGACAGTTTGAGGCCAACCTGGTCTACAAAGTTCCAGGAAAGCCAGAGCTACGCAGAGAAGCCCTTTCCCAAAAAATGAAAACAAAGCAAAAGATCTTGGACCAGGCATGATGGGACACATATTTTTTTTTAACTTTTTAAAAAATAAACAGGTTGTTGTGAACATCAAGCACTGCACCAAAATATGAGCCATTCATCTAAAAACATCTTTACCATGACTGAGGCACGGCGCTGGTGTTTACAATTACACAACCTAAGCTGTTAGTGATAATGCTGATTATCAGATGTCATCAGCTGAACACAATTATGAAAAGAGCAATCTTTTCTCTGCCTTCAAATCAAAATGAAAGGTTTTCACCTGGAAAGAGCACTTACTTCACCCGGTTTTAACTAAATCCCAGCATGCTCTCAGGCTCAGAAACGAGGTGTCCCAGAATAACGCTGGAAGTTTCCTGCAACAATCAATTGCAAAAGGAGAAGGTGTTCCCGTCGTCCTAACCGTTCCTCTCTCTCAGATGCCGTGCTTCAGCAGCACTGCAGAAGGGCAAAGGGGCTGCGAAGGACAGAGCCTCCCTGCCACTCAGCTCTGATCCTTGTCCGTACTGTAGTTTTTAGCAACTTTAGTTTTGGGTCATCACAATAGTACGTTTTTTTTTTTTCCAACTGAAACTATGCAGATGGGTTAGAACACAGGAAGTGCAGTCCTGATCACAGGGCTATGTGCATCCTACACAGCCTGATGGAGAGGAGCCATCAGTTCTACAACAGTGCTTCAACACTCGACATCAAAGCCAACACTGAAGTTAGAATGAGCTGGATTACAGAGGGCAGTGCTGACAGCGACTCTGAGGCCAGTCTGCCAACAGTGCCTTAAGGTTTTTTGTTTTTTGAGACAGGGTTTCTCTGTAGCTTTGGAGCCTGTCCTGGAACTAGCTCTTGAAGACCAGGCTGACCTCAAACTCACAGAGATCCACCTGCCTCTGCCTCCCGAGTGCTGGGATTAAAGGTGTGCCTCACCACCGCTGGGCGATGTGACACATCTTTAATCCAATACTTGGGAAGCAGAGACAGGCAGATCTCTGATTTCTAGGCCAGCCTGGTATACATAGAGAGTGCCAGGCCAGCCAGTCTCAAATTTTTGTGTGGCAGGTAGTGTTGGAGACATGCATCAGTGGTTAAGGGAACATAACTTCTTATAGATGACCTAAGTTCCCATTACCTATGTTGTATGGCTCAAAACTGCATGCAACCCCTACTCCAGGGAGTCTGACATCCTCTTCTGACCTCTGGGTATTGTACTCATGTGCACACTCCCCCTCCCCATATACATGGAATTCATAAAACAAAAATCTCAAAAAAATCTTTGTATAGTTATTCTCTGCTAGTTATTTACGTTTGTAAAGGTCTGGGGTTGGAGGGTTCAAAGGATGGGTAGAAGTTATAGAAACATGCAAAATGTAAATTTAAATACTACCAAGTAGAATGAAAAGTTGTAAATTTTTAACTATTTCTGTGTAAGTGACATGCTTTTATTGATACCAAATATAACTTGATTACATTCTGTAATCAGGCAGGATTCTGTTAAGGTGAGAATAGTGCAGTTCAATATCCTAGGCAGCAGAGAAAGGCTGTCCTTAACTTGGTGTAGTATTAGCATACACAAATTTAGTTTCTACAGTTTAAATAACTCACATACCCAACAACATGTAAAATTTGATTTCTGCTCTAGTAACTAAGATTGCTGTTGGTTTTGCAATCTATAAATTGAGATGTAAAAGATTTATTTATTATGTACACAGTGTTCTGTCTGCCTTGGAACTCTATTCAGACCAGGATGGCCTTGAACTCATAGTGCTCTAGAGTACTAAGATTAAAGTTGTGCACCACCCTATACGTGTACAGTGTTGCTCCTGCATGTCCGCCTGCAGACCAGAAGAGGGCACCAGATCTCGTTATAGATGGTTGTGAGCCATGATGTGGTTGCTGGGAATTGAACTCAGAACCTTTGGAAGAACAACCAGTGCTCTTAAACCTCTGAACCACCTCTCTAGTCCTGAGATAAATTACTGATCCTTACCAGGTCACTTTGAAAGTTTCTTGATGTGCTAGCACACATCTTTATTTTAGAAGGATCTCTGAGTTCTAGGACACAGATAAATCTTGGTTAGAGAAAAACAACGATGGTAGGTCATCCTGTATTTGTCAGATCATGGGTAGTTTACAAGTAATTTGCCTTTGTTTCCTGATAATAAACACCTACATGACATTTTAATAAATGAGAGAGCTAGCAAAAAAAAAATGTACCAAAGAAACAGTAATAATGCTAGAAGTTAGTTGAATGTGCTAACCTTGAATAGATCTGTACATTGGAGAGGTGCTAGATGGCCAGCCAGAGGTTGTTAGTGAAGCTGTGGAAACAGATGTCAGCAGAAGTGATAAACATGACTGTAATGAAAGGATAAGCATGTCACAGAAGTAAAGCCAGCAGAAAGCTATTAAAAGCATTCCCTGGGCCTGCTGAGGTGGCTCAGAGGTTAAAAGCACTGGCTGCTCTTTCAGAGGTCTTGAGTTCAATTTCCAGCAACCACATGGTGGCTCACAACCATCTGTAATGAGATCTGGTGCCCTCTTCTGGTCTGCAGGCGGACATGCAGGAGCAACACTGTAGTACACGGATAGGGTGGTGCACAACTTTAATCTTAGTACTCTAGAGCACTGTGAGTTCAAGGCCATCCTGGTCTGAATAGAGTTCCAAGGTTATACAATGAGACCCTGTTTCATTATAACACAATATATAATACAGTTTCCTAAGGATAATGTGGGAAGCTGATTCAAACTTAAAAGAGTATAACATTTGTCAAAGTAGAACAGTGTGCTTGTTGAATACAAGTTATCAGAATGAAAGTACTGAAGTTGCAGCTTTTCTGTTTAGTTTTTCTTTTGTGGTGTTGAGATTAAACTCAAAGCCAGGCTGTGGTGGCACATGCCTTTAATCCCAGTATTTCTAACTGTATATGGATTCTGGGGATTTAAACTCAGACCCACTGAACCATCTTCCTAGTTTCTATTGTAGCCTTTGTTTGTTTTTGTTGTTGTTGTTTGTTTGTTTGCTTTGTTTTGTTTTTTCTCCTTTTCTCTACACTTGAATCTCCCTAATTTCTGAGAGACTTCTCTGAACACTGACTCAAGTTCACAGGTAAAATTATGAGGCTATATATCTTTCAGCCTATTTTGAAATTAAACTTGAATCTTTGAACTTTGCTTTGAAGGACTGAACTCATTCAGTTGCTGTGACCATATTGTGTTATGTAGAAGCTGACTGATCATAATTGCTGAAGTTAAAAACTAACCCTGTGGGATGGCTAAGTATGTAAAGTGTTTGCCTCACAAACATGGAGACTGGAGTTTGATCTCAGAAAAATACTGAGCATTTGGTGGGCTGCTTACAATTCCAGTGCTGGGGAGGCAGAGACAAGAGGATCCTCAAGGCCCTTGGGTTGGCCAGGCTATCCTTGCTAGTTTTTCAAGCCAATGAGAGTGCCTGTCTCAAAGGAAGCCGATGATTTTCTGATTATGACACCCAGGGTTGTCCTCTGACTCTAATATGCAGTTACCTGCACACCATACACTCACACATATACTTACACAGCCACACATGCAAAAAATAAGTTAAAAACCTCCTGTGAGTTCAGGATACTGGCAATGTATGTAGTTCTTTCCCGTAGGGGTTTCATAGGTGTGTGAGAAAAATTATTCACAGCTGATGATGAGGCAGTTAATACGCATTTAATATATGAATACATATTTTATGTATATAATTACATGTGTTCATTTTATATTTCTGAATAACAGGTTTTGTTTTGTTTTTTAATAAACATGGTGCTTTAAGCCAGTACACTTACTTATTTTCTTAGTTTCCATGGCGTAGTCGACTGTCTGTCTGGTATTCTGCTCGGCTCTTTAGTCTTTGTTTTTTGTTTGTCTGGTTTTTCTAGACAGGGTTTCTCTGTGTAGCCATGACTGTACTAGAACTTGCTCTGTAGACCAGACTGACCTCAAAATCAGAAAGATTCATCCACCTGCCCCTTCCTCATGAGTGCAAGAATTAAAAGGTGTGCTTTGTAAGCCATGTTTAAGTGTACAACTCACTGGTATTAAATATATTTTTTTTGGGTGCAACCTTAAAAATAGAATTATGGATCTAGGAAATTGTTAGTGAAGTTTATTAAAGTATTTCTAGGCTGGAGGTATTACTTGGTGGTAGAGAGCTTGCCTATCAGTCATCAGTACTATAAAGGAAAAATACGGTTTGGCATTAAATATAACTATTTGTATTCATTCCTCTACCAGCACTAATGAGATCACTAGGATTTAAAACTAGTTTGTATGAGCTGGGAGTGGTGGTGTACCTGCTTAATCCCAGCACTGGCAGGCAGAGGCAGGCAGATCTTGAATTTATTTAGTATGTGAATTCAGGGACAGCTAGGCTACACAGAGAAACACTGTCTTAAAGAAACTAAGCAAAATACAAAAAACTATTTTGTATATATAAAGTGTTTGTTGAATCATGTCACCTAGTAGCCTAATACATATTTAATTGAGGTTCCTTTGTACTTACATCTTCCCTTTCTGTTACAGTGCTTTTTTAGGACCAAAGGACATATTTCCTTACTCCGAAAATAAGGAAAAGTATGGCAAGCCAAATAAACGAAAAGGTTTTAATGAAGGATTATGGGAGATAGATAACAATCCAAAAGTGAAATTTTCAAGTCAACAGGTGAGTAATCCTATTAAATTTTATTTATTTAGTGTTAGAGGAAAAATGTTGCCATTGTAAAATACATAACTAATTGAAGAGCTTTACGAATTTCAGATTGGTGTGCTCTTTTTAGGTTGAACTTTGACATTTTGTGTCTAAATTGTTACTAATCGAATGGCTACCTAGATCTCAAAAACTTGGAGACACTTGGCTGCTTAGCTCATCTTGACTGACAATAAAGTTTATTTAAATTTTTACTGAGTTTAAAGCCATAATTTTTAAGGTCTTGTTAGATTCAGGGCTTTAAAATCTTATTTGTTTGTTATTGTATGTTTGATATGTGTGGGGACGTATGCTGTTGTGTATGTGTGGAGGTCAAGTACATCTTTGTAAAGTTCCATACACTTTTACATGGTTCTGTGGATGGAACTCAGGTTAGCAGGCTTGAATCAATGAGGATCACAATCCCTTATATGCTGAGCCATCTCACTGACTTAATTGTTCAGTAAACTTAAAATATATGCCCTTTACTTTTCTTACAGGTTTATAGAATGGTATTAGAATGTACCTAATGAATTAAATATGTAACAGAAGCACTTATTGCCCCAATGGAAATTCTGTGTATTAATTCTAAACAGTCTCCTGCCCAGAGCTTTTAATTTATATGTGGCATTACATTTTTATGGAGTGCTTTGTTTTGTACCTGGTTTATTCCATTTTCCTTTTTTCGAGGTTTCTCTGTATAACCCTGCCTGTCCTGGAACTTCTTTGTAGACTAGGGTAACTTTAAACTCAAGAGATTTCACCCACTTTTGCATCCCAAATACTGGTATTTAAAGGCATTCACCACTACTTGTTCAGTTTTTATTCTGTAACAGAAATATTGTGTTTCTCTTATTTTTTTCCTGTCCTGGTACAGATACAGGTTTTGTGTTTGTGTGTGTTTATATGGGTGTGTGCATAATGTGTGCACGTGCTACAGTGTATGCATAGTGGTTTGAGTACAACTTTGTGGATTTGGTCCTCTATCCACTTTTACCGTGGTTGGTGCTGGGCTTGCTGAGCAATTCCTTTACTTACTATACCATCTTGTGGCCCCAGTGCTACTTTAATAATGTTTTCCTATATTGCCAATTGTACTCTTGAATATTCAAAAGCTCTGGAACTTAGATAAGTGAGCTACTATAGCTGGGCATCTGCGGCACATGTCTTTAATGCCAGCATTTGGCAGACAGGCAGGTGGATCTCTGAGTTCAAGGCCAACCTGATCTACAGGGTTAGTTTCAGGACATCCAGGGCTACACAGAAAACTTTTCTTGGGAAGGAAAAAAAAACAGAAAAACAAAACAAAAAACAAACAAAAAAAACACCACTGTTTATACTAGGGCCAGAGAACTTCCAAAGGAGATGTTTATGAAACAATTCACTTTCTCATTCATCAATAAGATACTTGTTAAGGCCTTAGGTAGCAAAAACTGGAAAAAGTACGAATCACCCTAAAGTGACCCTTTATTCAAACTCTTAAAACTGATGATGAGTCTGGTGTAGTGGAGGAAGCAGAGGCAAGTAGATTTCTGAATTTGAGGCCAGCCTGGTCTGTAGATACAGTGATTTCCAGGACAGGCAAGACCACACAGAAAAATTCTGTGGATGGGGTGGGGGGAAAAAGATCAGAAATCTGGTGTTTTTTGTTATGTGCCATACATACAGTTTCTTTGCCTTTGACAAATTTTTAGATATTCTGTAGAATTTTGATACCTTTCCTTGATAAGCCAATCCTTCCGTAGATGGTCTTAAGTCCCTTACCATGTACTTAATATGTGTCATGGTACTCAGCATCCTATATTGTAACTGCTTCTGTGTTTGTAACTGCCACAGTCCTTACTTACAGTGTAATCAACTTGCTGATTTAATGCACGATGGCCTCAAACATAGAATTCGCTTGCCTCTCCTGAGTGTACTATGTCTTGCCAAAACTAATTATTTTAATTTATAGTTTAAAAAATTTTGGACTCAAGGTGTCACTATATATCCCAGATTGATTTATCCCTAGCTGTTTAGCTTGAGGTATTTTTAAACTTGTAACCATCCTTCTACCTGAAATGCTGGGGTTATAGTAACACCACTCCCTGCTTTAAAGTTCTACGTATTAATGTCATTTGCTACAGAAATTTGGGTACACCCAAATTTTTGCTTTTTTTTTCATGAATAGAAAAAAATCAAATTAGGTGAACCATTTTTTTAGAAATTAATAATTTATTCCTCACAGGCACCAACTAAACAATCAAATGCATCATCTGATGTTGAAGTTGAGGAGAAAGAAACTAGTGTTTCAAAGGAAGATACTGATCATGAAGAAAAAGCCAGCAATGAAGTATGCTTTACATCTTTTTCTGGTCTAAGAAGAAATGAAGATAATGTATTTATGGATAGTAGTTACATTGAGTATACTGCAAGGGAGGGATAGGCCTTGGGGTGTCTGGAGTGCTGCCTGTGAACTTAAAGTTATGGCAAGAAAAATTATAAAGTGAGTTGACTTGCAAATTAGGAAGTGATCTTTAAAATATTTGAAAAGTGAATGAAAACAGCTTAATTTCCTCAAATATTAAATCTGGTTTTATAAAATAGCAATGCATCTTTAATATGCATGTTTTTAAAAACTTTTAAAGTTTCCTACATGGATATTTGTGCACTTGATGCATTCCTGTTGCTTGTGGAGGGCATTGGGTACCCTGGAACTGAAGTTAAAACTGAAGTTGTGAGCCACCATATTCTGTGAACATGGATCTTCTGTAAGACCAGTAATTGTTCTTAACCATTACACTTTCTCTTTAGCCTTTGGATGGATGTTTTTATTTGAAATTGTTTTTATATGTGAAACAGGTATAACTGTAAGATAGTTAGTGCTTATTAGAGATACTGTATTTTTTTGTTTTTAAATAGGGCTGGAGCGATGTCTTAAGTGGGTAGGAGCACTGACTGCTCTTCCAGAGTACCTGGGTTTAATTCTTAGCACTTACATGGCAGCTCACAACTGTAACTCCAGTTCCTGTAGACTCAACACCCTCACATAGACATACATGCAGGAAAAACACCAATACACATAAAATGAAAATAAGTTTCAAAATAAAAACAACAAACAATGTACTATGGGCCGGAAGTGCTTAAAAAACATTTAAAATGAAAAAAATTTAAGCAAGCCTTGCTTTATTTCTGCCCATGTCATTATCAGAATAGAGATGCTCAGCCATTATATGCTGTGTATTACATTATATAACTGTCTGTTGTATGGGTACTGTTCTATTGCTATAAAGAGACACCACGACCAAGGCATCTTTTACCAAACCGGGTGGGCCACTAATTGGGACTTGCTTACAGTTTCAAAAGTTTAGCCTATCATCATCACAGGGGGTATGGTGCTTACTAAATAGCTGAGAGTTCTACATACAGAGCTACAGGCAGCAGGAAGAGCTTCTGAGATCTCAACGCCCACCCTCAGTGACACTTTCTCCACCAAGGCCACAACTCCTACTCCTTCTCAACTAGTGCCACACTTGATGAATGAGTATTCAAATATATGAGCCTTTGGAGGCCATTACTATTCAAACCTCTGAAAATAGGTATTCCAGAATTTTTTTCCTGAGGATTGCTGTTACTATAAAGTAAGACCTCATAATTTCAAAGGTCAGAGTAACAAGAGACTTCATCCAGTACTTTCAGTGAATCATGTTTTCACTTTTAAGAAAATTTCTTACATACTCTTTGTATACCATGCTCAATTTCACCTGTGGTTTTGCTAGTTTTGTTCTGCTTTTGTTTTGTGTTTTAGGATGCATCTAAAGCAGTTGACATAACCACTCCAAAAGCTGCCAGGCGAGGAAGAAAGAGAAAGGTAATTTCTTTACTACACCATAGGAATTTTAAAAGAAATTTTACTTAAACTGAGGAAGAATTGAGATAAGGAAAGCTTATTCACTTGACCTATGCCCTTTAATTTTTAAAGGGTAACCTGGCTACTAGTAATTTTTTTTTTTTTTTTGTGATAAAGCTGTGGCACATTAAGGTGAATGACAAGAGGAAATAATGTGAACCAATTTTCTCCTTACAATTTCTGCCACATTTTCTCTGTAAAATCAAAAGTATATAATCACATTCTTGATTATTTAATACAGTGAAATATTTATAGTAAACTCGTAGCTCCCACTAACATGACTGTTGTGCACCGTGCTGGCTCACTGTAGTGTGAAGTGAGAGTGCAGTGACAGTGCGGCCTGACTACTCCCTAGGCTTTCATTCATGCTGACCACATGTGGTTCTGACCACACCTCCTTTGTGACCTAGTTATTACATCCGAGACTTTGAATGCCAAAGACAGAAATTAGAAATTGGGTCAAGAATTTAATGTCTCATGAAGTAATAAAAGAAAACAATTACAGTGGCTTTTTGTCCTCTGGTGTACATGTGGTAACTAATAACTTTACAGTGTTAAAGAATGGGCAAATAAAGGATCATCTGAGGGGCCTCTATCTATTCAGTCACATACAGAGGAATTTCAAGACTTTGCGATGCATATTTTATTATTGATAGGCTTTAAAGTTGGAGGTAAATGACTGTAAAGCTACATTGTTTTTCTGAACTGAAATTGTGGGGAATCATTTAAAATGTTATGTGACTTGAACCCCCCCCTTTTTTCTTTTTAACTTATTTTTTATGTGCATTGGTGTGAAGGTGTCAGATCCCCTGCAACTGGATCTTCAGACAGTTGTGAGCTGCCATGTGGGTGCTGGGAATTGAGCCTGGGTCCTCTGAAAGAGGACAGTGCTCTTAACCAGTGAGCCATCTCTCCAGCCCCGTGACTCCCTTTTTAAGGCAGTGTGATGATAGGGAAATTTAGAACTGACTTCACTGGCACAGTGAATAAATGAGAATATTTTTGTTAAATCAAAATAGAAAAATACAGAATGCTTCATTTTCTTGAGCTTTGCTGTATTGCACTATGCAATACAATATTGACTTTATTTTTCCATTTATTTATTTACTTATTTTTGAGGTAGGGTCTTTCTGTGTATCCCTGGCTGTCCTGGAACTCACTATGTAGACCAGGTTATCCTCAAACTCACAGAGATCTGCCTGCCTTTGCTTCCTGAGTGCTGAGTTTCAAGGCCTGCACCACCATGCTTGGCCCACTTAGCATTTTATAAACCGAAGATTTGTGTCACTTCTGCTGATCTAGTCTTTCCAACAATATGTGTTTACTTTGTATCATGTTTTGGTAATTCTATTTATAGATTTTGTTATATCTGTTACGGTGGTCTAATGATCTTTGATAATTTCTTGAGGTTCCACAAACTGCTTACATAAGACAGAATCCTTAACTGATAAATGCTCTTACTGCTCCCTTATAGGCCATTCTCAGTCTTAGAGTAATACTGAGATTAGTCAGTTTATAAAAGGCCTCTAGGTCTTCAGGTAGAAAAAGTGACAGGCAGACCTCTTTAACTAAAAGCTATAAATGATTAACCTTAGTAAGCAGAGCATGTTAAATAAAGTAGGCTGAAAACTGAGCTTCTTGGACCTGTCAGCCAGGTTCTGAATGCAAATACAATGGAAAAGTTCTCATACAAAATTCAAAGTGCTGCTGAAGTGAATCCTGGAATAAGAAAGGTACAACAGATTCCCTGCTGCTAAGGAGAAAGTGTTAAAGGCCAGAATAGAAGATTAAACCAGACAGAATGCTGCTGTAGCCAAAGTGTAATCCAAGGCAAGGCTGATAAAGGTGAAAAAAGAACAGAAAAAAGGATGAAGCTATCCTGGGTTGGTTCATGAGGTGCATAGCAAGAAACTGCCTCCACAATGTAAAGCTGCAAGAAGTAGCAGGTCCTGATGGAGAGGCTCCTGTTGTTAGCCAGATCTAGCAAAGATAATTGAAGGATGTGAACACACTCAATGAAATCTTCAGTGTAAAACAGTTTAGTTTGGAAGAAAATGCCATCGTTTTCAATGTCTGTATTCAAAACCTCAGAAGACAGGCTGATCATTAGGGTCTGGAACTACTAGTGACTTAAATAGGAACTCATTTTGAAAACCCTAGGGAATTTAGGACTTAAACTAAATGAACTCTACCTCTTCATTATAAATGAAACAAAAAACCTCTGGATGGCAGCTGTTTCCAACATGGTTTGCTGAGTGTTTTAATCCCACCAGAGCCCTACTGCTCAGGAGAAAAAGACTCCTTAAGATGGTCAGTGACAGTGCACCTGGTTGTCAGGTGCTGCGATGTGCTGGAAATGTACTAATTTACAGTGAGAATATTTTCATGCCTGTGAATAAATCAACACTTGTGGATGATCAGTGAGTGATTTCTTGATAGAGTCTCCCTGTGAAGATGTTATAAATGTTGAGAGGACACTAAAGGATTTAGGGTATTATATAAATGGCTGATAAAGCAGCAGTAGATTTTGAGGAAAGTTGACTGCAATCTTGAAAGAAGTCTGTTGGTATAGTATTAAAACAATCACTACATAGTACAAAGAAACATCGTGTGCATGGAATACATCAGTTGATGGGACAGATTTCATTTTTTGTATCATTTTATGAAATTGCCACAGGTACCCTATCTTTAGTAACTACCATGCTGATTAAGTTGTAGCCATCAGCACCAAGGTAAGGCTATTTGGCAAAGCAGTATGGCTTACCGAAGGTATAGGTAATTTGTTAGCAATTTTAATCTTTTTTTTTTTTTCTGTGTTGATCAAACCTGGGGCTGTGAACATGCTATAAGCAGAAACTCTACCACTGAATGAATCCCCAAAACCCTGTCTAGTGAATGTTTTTGTTGTGTGGTGCTGGGACTCAACCAGTGCTTGCGCATTCTGGACAAGACGTCCACTGCTGAGTTATATGCCCATCATAATTAAGTGTCCCTAAGTTGAGGTATGTGCATTGTTCTCTTTTAGACAGTATCTTCACACACCTAATAGACTATAGCATAATGCACATGTAACTTTGATATGTACCAGGTATTTGTTTAAATTGCCTATATAATGGTTAAGGTGAGGATTGTGGCAGTGGCAAAGTATGAGTAGGTCATAGAAAGGCCTTTTAAGGAGTTAGCATTAAATTTCATCAAAGACACAGGCCTTATATCAAGTTATTTATTTTGTTAGTGAGAGAAGGAATTTAGAACACTTTTGAAAGTTTAAGTGATAGCTGAATGAAATAAATGGTAAGTAGAATGGAGCAGAATGTAGGAAGACTCCAAGGTGTTTGCTTGAGTGACCGTATACTAGATATGGACATAGACATGTCAGATTGGGGTCTAAAATAATTTATGGGAATTGCAGTGAAAGATACCTGTGATAATAGTACAAAAGAAGGGAAAGATACAACCACTGGTATAAAGGTAAGATGTTAGAGGAGATGAAGAGAAAATGTTTACTGGGGTGGATGCAGAAACCAGAATTGGGATGGGATATAATGGAGATGAGGGGAGGTGCCTCTTCAAAATGGTGACTAGAAGAAATACCAGGAAACACCAGAAATTGTCTGTAAGCAACAGAGAAGAGAATTTGAACAAGGGAGTAGTTAACAATAGTGCCCAGTACAAAGGATCCAGGGAGATGTTTGGTAATTAGGCTACTCAGGAGCTTTCAGTTTCATTTAGGTAAGTGTTGAGGACAGAAATGAGAGAAGTAATGTAACAATGCATCAGGGATTGCACATATAAAGGGAAATATTTAATGTGAAATAACAGTAAAAATCTTACCATTTTTCTTAGCGAAACTATGGAAAATTGGTAGTTAAAGGTTTTGAAAGGATTGATTTAAGAAAAGATGTGTTCACTTTGGCTCAAGGAAGTTCTTTCTAGCTCTTTTCCCCCTTCTCCCCCATTCAATTTAGATCAAGAGTTTGGTTCAATGGATAAACGGCTAAAAGTTTATGTTAGCTATTCAAGGTTTGTAGAAGTAGTTAATAGCATTAACAACAGATTTGAGATGCCAACTTCAAATACAGAAAACGGTTTCATGTTTGTACTCCTATCCTATCCTGCCTGATAGGGCTTATTAGCTTAGTCATCTTTGTTGAGGATTTGTGAAACAGGTGTAGCAAGGCAAGGATGCAGTGGTCTTGAAAAGGGGACATGATTAGTGGATCCATGATGCCTGTGGAATTACTTTGGGAAAGAGAAAAGGTAGTACAGTTGAAAGTCAGGATAATAATGAGAAAGATTCAGTCAGATAAGTAAAGTTATAAATAAAATCTAGTTAGAATGTGAACTTTAAAGATATTCATGCATATATTTTAAATAACTGATTTAGTCCTTTCTCTGGTCAAAATATTTTCTAGAGTAATGGCTTTTACTTGGATGATTTTGTACTAATAGTCATAAACATGTATCCATGGTAGGGCCAATCTTTGTTTAGTATTAGAGTTAATCTTTTTTTTACTGTACTAATTATTCAAGATTATGTTACTTACTGTCTATTGGTATCTTCTCAAATGATCCATCGTACCTGTAATTCTTACTTGCTTTCGACTTATTTCCAAATGCAGAAAGGGTAAGTGAATAAGTTCTTTTTGCCCCGAAAAGCTGATCGATTGATTTGAACCAAACTTTGACTTATTATAATAAGTCATCAGTAAGAAAGTTTAACCTTTGGGACCTGCGGAGCTTTACTCTTATCTGGTTCCTTAACATGTGATTGCAGGATCGTATTTAGAATAGGGCAGTATGATCTCTCTCTCTCTCTCTCTCTCTCTCTCTCTCTCTCTCTCTCTCTCTCTCTCGTTGTTTTCTTTTTGTTTGTTTGTTTGTTTGTTTGAGACAGGGTTTCTATGTGTAATAGCACTGGCTGTCCTGGAACTGTTTGTAGCTTTGTAGATGAGGCTGGCCTCATACATAGAGATCTGACTTGATCTTAACCTTAGCTCTTAACGCAGAGTTTTTGTTTTTATTCAGAGAATAATCAAAGGGTAACTTTAGGACAGTTTTAATATAGTCTGAGTGCACATTATGCATTAATTCTTAGAGATGGATATTCTTATCATCTCTAAGCATCATTGATTAAAAGGTAGATTGAGCTGGGCCTGCAGGCAGATGCCTGAAATCAAAAGTACTTGGGAGGCTGAAGCAGGAGGATAAGAGTTTTTAAGGCTGGTCTGGGCTGTATTTCATTGCCACTCCCTTCAACTAGAAGTAAAAATGATGCTGTTTTTTACTTGAGAATATAAGTAAATACATTGGTTTTTAAAATTAATTGAATTGGGTTCTACATGCTTTAATACTTTCTTGCTCTTTGTTTGGTTGGCACAGTTAAGACTGAAGCTGAAGTGGCTCTTGTATGTCCTTACATCCTTGAATTGAATGTGTCAGTTTTGTTCCTCCCTTTGCAATTTTAACTGCCATCTGTTTCCTCATGTTTTTATTTCTATCTAATATGTGGTTCTTATCCTTATATAAGTCATTAATAACTGATTCTCAGTGGGACTCATTAACTTTTCAGCCTTGTAGTTTGGAAAGCTTTCTATGAGAAAATAAAAGTAACTTTTATAGGAGAACCTCAGCTGTCCATCTCAGTTGAAAGATGAAGCATATGTATATTAGCAAAGTTAATGAATTAAAGTAGCAATGATATTTGTTACGGCATAATTGCATTATACTTTGGTTCTCATATTAGAATAAAATGTTAGCCTTATTTTTTCAAATGGGAAATATTTAAAAGGTTATTGAAAAAACTGAGATAACACTCTTAAACTGATTGTTCAACAGTAATAAAATCATACAGAAATTATTCTGATATTTATGTTATTATTATAGACTGGCACAGCTTTGTTAATTAAATTTTTGTGATTCAGGCTGAAAAACCAGTGGAAACTGAAGAAGCAGGAATGGTGGCTGCAGCAACAGCTTCTGCTAACTTGAAAGCAAGTCCTAAGAGAGGACGACCTGCAGGTAGATCATTAATACTTACATATTTGTTGTTAATATTCCAATCCATTAAAACATTGCTGGCTCAAACGTTTTGGAATAATATGAATAGAGGTTGATGAAAGACAGTCAAGTATCACTTTAAACATGGATATAGATGAGGCCTGAGAAACCGTCATTAGAAAGGACTGTGTACGTCCACAAGCCGGGCTGTCTGGTGCCAGTAGGACATGCAGTCTCACAGGAGCACAGCTTGTGTGCTTGTGCTCCGTGTCCTCGAGAAAATGGCATGCATATGTGAGACTGCTTAGCAACATCAAAGGCGATAGAAATAGTTTCTGTTGGAGACAACTACTAAGTTTGAAAGAATTGTGACTTGGCTTCTACTGCCAAACGAATCTGGTGAGCTTAAAATAACTACTTTGAATAGTGGACTTATCTTATTTTTTCACTTTAAAATTAAATTGCATTTTGGTAGGGTATTCATGAACAATTTGGAAATAATACAGAGTAGTAGAACACTAAAAATGAAACAAAATAGGGCCATTTTTTCTTTTCCTACATTGTTATAGGATCCTTACTGAAAACTGTTAAGGGGAAAAGCCAGATTGGGAAAGAAAGACATTAAAATCTATTTATATGTTTTGTAGTATTACAATGGATCAGACGAGTAGTAATAAAGTATGGACAATACTCATACAAAGTTCCAAAGATGTATGCAAAGTGTACATAAACTATTGTGATAGAAATAGGAATTCTGAATGAGTGATATTTCTGTTATGTGACACTTGGTAACACAGCAATGAAAAAATGCTTTTTTAAAAAAATACATATATATCTTTAAATTTATCCTCTTCTCATACATTATATATTGACTGCAGTTTGTCCTTCCTCCACTCCTTCCAGTTTTTGATTTGTGAAATATAATGAGGACAAATGGAAATTTACTGTTAATAAAATGTTTACTTTCTTGATGCAGCGTGACTAGTTAAGCCCTTAAAGAATACTTTTATATATCATGCAATATTTGTATTCAACATAAGCTTTGTATTTAAAAGGGAAATTGTATTTTTTTTCTATGAAAATTAGCTACCGAAGTCAAGATTCCAAAACCAAGAGGCAGACCTAAAGTGGTAAAACAGCCCTGTCCTTCGGAGAGTGACATGTGAGTTTATTTTTAATATAAAATTCATTATATTATTATATCTTTATGTGTTATATTTATGTTTTAATATAAAATTCATTTCTACTTTGTAAATAAGTAGAAAATACATTTGTGTTTTTAACAGTTTTATTGTCTTGTATGTTTCTATTGCTATTCTGTTTCTGAAAATTACAGAGACTGAAGAATTTGTGTGAACAGGAAAGATTTCTTAATGGAAAAATCTGATTGTTTGAGTAAAGCTTTTTCTTTGGTGCATGATAACATAAACTTTAGTAATGTAGGCTAAAAGGAGAAATTGAGCAGGGAAAAATGCTGAAGAAATGTCTGGGTAGATTATAGCTAAAGTAGTGTGTCCTTAGACCTTTTTCTGTTCTGTTCTCTTGTAATAAGTTCTTTAAAATAGTATAAAAATCTTAGAACAGTAAATATTTAGTTACCAAAGAAAGAAGTTCTTTTTTTCTGTCATCTTTTCTCATAAATCCTCTTCACTTTGGCTTTTTTTTGGGGGGGGGAGGAATATAATATTTAGGAAATGATGACTGTATCTAAAAGTTTTGTAGAGAAAACTCAAGGATGGATTTACTAAGCAGGGCCATTGTGGTGCATGATTTTAATCCCAGCACTTAGGGGGCAGAGACAGGTGAATCTCTGGGAGTTTAAGAATAGCCAGAGCTACACAGAGAGACTCTGTTTTCAGGGAAAAAAAAAATATTGATTGTATATTTGGTTGTCCATTTGTCATTTGGAGCCAGCATGGTAACATAGAAAAACTTTTGTCTCTTTAAAATGAAACATAGATATAATAGCAATTAATGTACTTGAAATTGTAAAGAAAATTGATTTTAAAGGTTCTTAAATGCTTGTGTTAAATAGTTTGATTGAGCAACTAATGTTGAAATGGCTTACATATATTTATGTATTTGATATATATAATTTTTACTTTTCCAGTTAAAACATAGTGGCAATTTGTTTACAGTCACTATTTCACAAGAAGTCTGTGATTTTCATGTTTTCTATGATTATTTGCTTAATAAAGTAGCTGGTTAGATATTTACCATTATATGCTTTTTAGTCCTTTCAAGTGACTATTTCTAGAACAACTTTATTTTTTTTTTACGTACATTGGTGTTTTGTCTGCATGTATTTCTGTGTGAGGGTATTAGATTCCCTGGAGCTGGAGTTACAGTTGTGAGCTGCCATGTGGGTGCTGGAAATTGAACTTGGGCCCTTTGGGAGAATAAAATCTATTAAAACAAATGAATTATGTTAAAAGCAACTTGGAAAACTGAGGAAGATCATTTTTATTGATGTGGTGCCACTATAATTTTGTATCTTGTAATATTTGTTGTAGAAATTCATTTTATGATAGGATAGTATATACCGTCTTTTATGTTTTAGATTTTATTTTATGTACACATTTCCAATGATTTTTCCCTTGAAATACTTTTTTGGTAAATGAGTATAAATGAAGGCTGAAGAGATCGCTCAGCAGTTAAGAGTGCGTATCTCCATATATATATATATACACACACACACACACACACATATGAGTAAATACAAATAAATCTTTCAAAAAAAGAAAAATATAAATGCATACATAAAAGTTCATCTTCTATTTTTATGTTCTAACATAGGGTTATTGATGAAGACAAAAGTAAAAAAAAGGGGCCAGAGGAAAAACAACCTAAAAAGCAGCTTAAAAAGGAAGAAGAAGGTCAAAAGGAAGAGGATAAGCCACGAAAAGAACCAGATAAGAAAGAGGGCAAGAAAGAAGTTGAATCTAAACGGAAAAATGTAGCAAAACCAGGGGTTACATCAACCTCTGATTCAGAAGACGAAGATGACCAAGAAGGTGAAAAGGTAGAAAATCACTTTCAGACCTTCGTACCATTTATGTGGTATATTTGTGTGTATACAAATGACCACACTGGCACATCAGATGACCTTCTCTTTTGCACTTTTTGTGTGTATTTTGTATGGTTTGCATGTACACTTGGCTAATCTTTATCAGTTGCTCTTGACCTGATTCATTGTTTCTCAGGCAAACCCAAAGCTCCCCATGTGCCTAATCTTGGTGTAGCCAGTTTGCTCTGGAGATCACTTGTATTTGCCTACAAGACTGTAATTATAGATGAGCCACTGCAGTTATCTGGAATTTTTAGTTTTGGGAATACAGACTCTGGTCTTCTTGCTTGCATACCAGGAACCTTAACTGATGAACAATTTCCCTAGTGTCTTTTACCTCAGGTTATTTTTTTGGGTGGCTGTTATGTGAGTTGGGGGTATGTGGGAGTATGGGCATGTTGAGACAGGGTTTCTCTGTGTAGCCCTGGCTGTCCTGGAAATTATTCTGTAGACCAGGCTGTCTTCAAACTCACAGAGCTTTCTTACTTCTTAATACATAATATAATCCTTATGCTGTGAACAATAATTTTTGTGAAAGTTTACATGGGTCTCTTTATATTTCCTAATAGAATTCTATTAGTTACTATAAAAGGCTTATTTGAAACTTTCAATTTATCTTGCCCTTATAATTTTTAGAAATTAGACATACTTCTATTAAACCAGCTATGTAAACAGAGGTTGTAGATAGATGACCCTGATCAGCAAAGACATAAGAGGTGTATTTATACATGAAATTTCAAGTTTTTCCTATCTTACATTTTTTATAAGATATAATTTTACTTGGATGCTATTACATATTATTAGCTATTTGTTTTTTTGTGAAAAAATGGGAATTTTGTTTAATAGCCCTGAAGTGTTTATATCTCATTTGTCTGACTATTTTAGAAATTAAGTTTCTAATTTTCGGGGGAAGGAGTGGGTTTAAGATAGGGTCTGATCTGTAATTTGCTTTGTAGACCAGGTTGGCCTTCAACTCTCCCAAGTGATGAGATTAAAGGTTCGTACTACCATACCCTGCTCAAATTCAACAATGTTAATTCAGTAGCTTCAGAGTGTTCAAGTTAAAATGATTGGAGGCAGACAGGTTGACATCCTTTCAGCCACAAGCTCACTCCTACAGGGTGGTAGTAGGCTCACTTCCACAGACAGAGAAGAGCTAACACGTGCTGGGTAGTTGCTTGCTTTCTACCAAGATTGTAAACAGTCAGTGGGAGTAAACTAAATCCATCCTAATTCTCAAACAGAAGAGAAAGGGTGGAAGAAACTTCCAGACCGCTCACAGGAGGAATATGCTGAAAGGCCAGCATGAGAAGGAAGCCACAGAACGGAAACGCAAGCAGGAGGAACAGCTGGAAACGGAGCAGTAAGTATTCTTTTTAGTTCTATAAATCTTAAGCTTTTTTTTTTTTAAAAAAAGAATAGTATGAAAGATTTTAAGTGCACTCTCATTTTCCAGACTTCATGAAACCTTTTGAAGCAGCTTTCCATATTAGAAAAATGTTCCATATGTGCTGTTTCAGGCCGTTCCTTTCTTGGAGGATGAAATGCACTGAGGTAGTCCTCCTTGAGCTGTCTGTAACTTCACTGAAAGTGCAGTGAGGAATTGTTAGCCCTTTTCAGAGCACTCTCTCCTGTTTATCTGTATAGCATGTGAAACACAGAATGATGGAAATAGTGGTAGAGAAAGAATGCAGTGAATATTTGTATTTGTTGTACCACCAGCAGGCCTGTATAAAAATTAGTAAAAATAACAAAAGCACAGTTGGAAAGCAGAGAGCCGATTAAAGTAAACCCAAAGGCTGCAGGACTTGCATTTGATGTGTTTGAATTACATATTAACACTTGGAAACAATAGACGTTTTCCATGAGGAATTTCTTCCTCCTTTATTGTATATCATTATTTTATCAGTACAAGGAATAGTGATTGCTATGATAATTAGGCTTCATGTCTTTATTATACAGCTGTTTCCTAGCTTATCATTAGACTCTTTTAGACCGACACTTTATAGTGTCGAAAACTGGGCTTTTTTGCTAGTAAATTGACTTGAAAACATATTGTAGGTAAGACAGTGTGGCATCTACTTAAAAACCATTTTCTTTTGCCTTTATGATGCATCTGCAAGCTGAACATCTAGATATATTGTCTCTGATTCTGTAGCTATTTGGAGGATACGGAGCAGTTTAGCTGCTTGAGTTTAAAAGTGATTAAAATGCCAGACCGTGGGCACATCTGTAAATGCCGTTACTCCTGTCCTTTCTCCCCTGAATAACTGTGACTGTTGTTGCTTTTAGCTCCCAGACTTAAGACATGAATTAGTTGTTGCTTAGTAAATCTAGCCCAACCCTTCTTCAGAATCTCAAGATATCTTTTTGTATTTCAGTTTCTTTTGAATGTCCTCCAATGTAACTTTCTCAAATTCTAATATTTGTGTTTTCTTTCCTTCTCCTGTTATTACAAAACTTTGTACTTGGACAGTTTTGCTCTGTAAAGCATTTCAGATGCAACTTGTGTGAAATGCATTATGCAAAATAAAGTTTATTGTATTGTATTCCCAGCCAAACAACATGTAATCTACAGTAATAAAAAAATATATCTCATTTTGGGCTCAAAGCATTAATCCAGTAACTGAAAAGAGAACACAAGTGGAGCACACAAGCGATGAAGATCTTGAGACACTCATTGGACTGAATTCCCCTCCCCCCCTTGATGGAAGAATGTTCCAGATTCTAAATTGAGGACTTCATTATTAATGGCATTATTAACTGTGTCATGATTGTTAACAAAATATCCTGTAAGGTGCACACTACATATTAAGGTTGGCCATCATTCCTGTTTTTTTTAAACCAAGCTTAAAATGAAGCTTTGTGTTTGAAAGTTATAACAAACATAGATGAAGAAGACGGTGGTTGTACATTATTTCATTTAGAAAATATGAAAACTCATCTTGTTTTGAAGCTAGGTGTTAAACTGGAATAGCTATTACGTTCTTGAAAAATGGGGCAGTTGTGCCCTTTCCTTGACATTCTTTTGTTGTTAAATTCTTTAGTCTTGTTTTTTTCTTTTTAATCCTGAGAGATTAAACATTAGACTTGTTAAGTAAAAAGAAAAATGAAACTGTAACCAAAATTTTAAAATAAAGTTTTTTTTAAAAAAAAATGTGATTTTTAGGTATTTTTTGTTCTTGTCTATTTTAATTGGTTCATAATAGGGCCTGAACACCAAGCCAAGGTACTAGAGATTAAAATTTCTAATTTAAAAGGTTATTTTTGTTAATATTAGTAACATGGTTCGTTTTCATTTATGAGATGGTTTGTGAATATTAGTGGATGTCATTTAACTTGATAACAATGGCACCCTCTCTAATTTTAAAAGACAGTCCATATAATCCGTTTAAAGCAGATCTAATCACTATTGAAGTTAATCTCAACGTCCTTTGATTTACCTGCCCTTTGGAGATGTGGGGAACAACTGAATTGGTCTACTTTATAATATGCTTTAAAAAAATTATAGGAAAAGAGGTTGATTAAAAATCCATTAAGCATTTATAGGTATTCTCTTCCCTGTGGCTTGTTTGGCCAGTGATCTTGAAATTGGATTTTTAGCGTCACATTTCCTTGTGACCGCTTCAAAGTCACAATGTGATTGTCTCTGAAAAACTAAACTGGCATGTCTGAGTTTTGCCTGTATTTATGCTAATGATTTAGAACTGCATAGTTTTAGAAACTAGTCAGTGTCCTGTGTTGTAGGCTGATTTACTATTTTTAAGGAACATTTTTTTAAACCTTTACATAGGGGAATATGGGCGTCTGCTAACCTAAGTCACAAAGTTCCAGTGTTTTGAAATATTTGTGTTAACATTTGATAGGCAGAATAAAGATGAAGGAAAGAAGCCAGAAGTTAAGAAAGTGGAGAAGAAGCGAGGTTAGTTATTTTACTTTCTAAGATACAAAATCACACACAGAAAGTTTACATAAGCTGGGTATGATGGCGCATTCCTGTGATCACTTAAGGAAGCATAGCCAGGAGAAACACAAGTTTCAGGGCAACCAGGGATACAAACTGAGACCCTGACTTAAAAAAACCAATTAAAGTTTATAATTTAAGAGTAATTTTTGCAATTCCATCCCATGTTTTTATAGTCTACAAATATACCTTTTCAAGTCTGATGGAATCTACACTAAATTGCATTTTAAGCAATTAAAGTGAACTTGCTAATGTCTTTGTATTTTAATGCTTATTTGGGGCCAGTTTTGCAACCCTGCTAAAGCACTGGAGGTTTACCCATTTTGATAAATACCTTGCAGTTAAATGAGTGAGGTAAAACAAGTTAAGAGCTGACATGAAGAAGGCCGTCATATGAGACAGGAGTTTAGAAACAAACGCAGCTCAGTGGTATTTGGTGCTCGTATGCTGCATGTTTCTTCTCCAGACCATACATTAAATGTAGTAGGGAGCTTAGACTAGTCGTCTATGATGGGCTTCTTAAAGACCACTAAGAAAGCTGTGTAACCACCATTTCTTTTATTTGTTAGACTGTACAGAGATATGGTGTGGGGAAAAACTATTTACTGTTTTTCACATATTTCAATTTATAGAAACATCAATGGATTCTCGACTTCAAAGGATACATGCTGAAATTAAAAATTCACTCAAAATTGATAATCTAGTAAGTGTTTAACCTCATTTAAAATACACTGCTTTAATAGCTTTAAATATTTTCTCACATGACTTAAGTGTGTAAGTTTAAGATTAAGGGAACAATACTTGGCCTATCACCTTAAGAGCTTTTAAAAATCTTCAGAAGTAGATTATGTAGATGCTTTGGTAATTAACAGTTATGAAATTGCTGTTTTGTCATGAAGGATGTGAACAGATGCATTGAGGCACTGGATGAACTTGCATCACTTCAGGTAACAATGCAACAAGCTCAGAAGCACACAGAGATGATCACAACATTGAAAAAAGTAAGTGGTCTGACGACCTGTAAATCTTTTCTCAGTTCTTCATTTTTAAAGAAAGTATATGTAAATCAATTAGGAAAGATAATCATGGCTATTATTTTCTCAGATACGGCGGTTCAAAGTTAGTCAAGTTATCATGGAAAAGTCTACAATGTTATATAACAAATTTAAGAATATGTTTTTGGTTGGTGAAGGAGATTCAGTCATCACCCAAGTGCTGAATAAATCTCTTGCTGAACAAAGACAGCATGAGGAAGCAAATAAAACCAAAGATCAAGGGAAGAAAGGGCCAAACAAAAAGCTAGAAAAGGAACAAACAGGTATGTAATGACGTAATGCTGGGTTTCCCTCTCTTAGTTACTTGTCAGCACTGCTTTTGTTCTGTTCTGGGTTACATGTGGTAGAAAAGGTGGATATTGGAACCTGTATCAGCGATGAGGTTGCATTGTATATTCATTGACCTTGAAACTGCTAAAATGTTTAACACTGACACAGTACTGTACACAACCTGGTAAAAATGTTATGTTGGGTGTTTTGAAGGACTAGAGCAATAATACTTGTAACAAAACCATTGTTAATGACAGTTTAGTTTCGGGGAAAGTTTTTAAAAACTGTCCATCAGAATGTCTTCTAGAGAACCAACCCATTTCTTCTCATTTGCCTACAATATACGGTAGGCACAGAACCAGAGTTGCTGCGTCCTAGTTGGAGGCAAAGATGCTGCTTGTTTCTTTCTGAAAATGCCAACAGGTTTTCAGTGTTAATTACCCTAAGCATGTTGTACACTGTGTTAAGTAATATATCTTTGAACTGTTAAGTGGCTATGTGTGAATATAAGTGGTATTTTACTGTATTAAAAGAAAACAGTAACCAGTATCATCTAAATGGAGTCAGGAATAGAGTACTGACAGTCGATCACAGACTATCCAGGTAGATGGCTGACACACCTTGTTTTGATGTGCCAGTGTATAAAATTGTCTTGAGGCAATGTGATTAAGATGCCTATGAAATTGAATCTTATAGTCAAGATATTTATAACACTGTTGGTTCCAAATTGTTGGATAAATGAGTGCTTTATATATATATTATTATATATATATATTATATTATATATATATTGTGGTCCTGTGTAGCCTTTTGCCCACCTAAGTGTATTTCAAAATAAATTTCATACATACTGTAGTTCAGAACTACAGAACATTGTAGTTCAGAATTTACCTACAGAGGATTCTAAGACTAGAACACCACTATCATATCAGCCCTCCAATTCCACGACAAAACACCATAACTGGCATATACTTGTGGTAAAAACCAATCTTTTAAGACAAAACAACAACCAAAAACCTTTTATACTTATTAGATTCCCTTAGAAATTTATTATTCTCCCCAAAAAAGCTACATGCATGCTAGTGACTAAAAAGTTCTGCCAGTTAGTCTTTCAAATGTAATGTAATGAGATTAGTAATTCAAGTCATCTGTCCACTTTTTTAAAAAAAAATGTTTCTTGTTGTGCCTTACCTACTCTAGACTTTAAATGATACAAGTTAATAGTATATCTTTTCATTTTGAAATGACATCAGACCTAACCCTAAAATTCATCAAAAGGTTTAAGTGTTAGGAACATAAGGGCCATACTTTGACCTTAAACATCTAGGATAATTTAATGTATTATTTTGTATGTGCTAACAGTTTTTGTATTCTAAAGGTTCAAAGACCTTAAATGGAGGATCTGACGCTCAAGACAGTAGTCATCCACAACATAATGGTGACAGTAACGAAGAAAGCAAAGACAGCCATGAGGCTGGCAGTAAGAAAAAGTAAGGGCAGTAAGAAAAGTAATGGGCCTTTATAGCTCCAATGTTAAGAGCACCGGCTGCTCTTCAGAGGACTTGGTTTGATTCAGCACCCATATATAAATCAGCTCAGAACTGTCTTAACTCCAGTTCCAGATGATCCCTACCCTTCCTGGCCTTGTTGGCACCAGACACTCATATGGTACACAGACATATATTCAGGAAGAAAACTCATACATAAAATAATAGAAAAAATTTCTTGAAGGGTCTTAAGGATCTTGCTTTTTTGCTGAGTTTGGCTTCAAACTCCTGAGCTCTAGAGATTCTCCTGCCTTGGCTTTCCCAGTTGTCGGGACTATAGAGTTGTACCATTGTGCTTAACTTATACACTTTTTTGTTTTGTTTTGTATTGTTTTTGAGACAGGGCTTCTCTTTGTAGCTTTTCCTATCCTGGAACTCGTTCTGTAAACCAGGCTGGCCTCGACCTTAGATGCCTGCTTCTGCCTCCCAAGTGCTGGGATTAAAGATGTATGCAACTACCACCTGGCTCCCCCCCATCCCCCCTGTTCAT
Source organism: Myodes glareolus (assembly GCF_982192425.1). NCBI lineage: Eukaryota > Metazoa > Chordata > Mammalia > Rodentia > Cricetidae > Myodes > Myodes glareolus. The sequence goes on from NC_142028.1 coordinate 107,792,870, forward strand.
GATTTTAGCACAGTAATTCTTCCTAAGGCTAAATATGCTGGGGAAATACTGTATCACTGAGCTCTATGCCCAATGATTGAAAAGAAATAATTTTGTTTAACACTCCCTTTCCCTACACACCCCTTATAGACAAGGTACTGTGTACTTTGTGTTGCCTGGCTGTCATGGAGGTTGCTGTGTAGACTAGGCTAGTCTTGAACACGTAGAGAAGTCTGCCTCTAGAGTGCTTTGATGTTCCACTATATCAGTCTTACTAAGTTGTGAATCAAAACGACAGGAGGAACTGAAGAAGTGGCTCAGTGGTTAAGAGCACTGGATGTTCTTATAAAGGTCCCAAATGCAGTTCCCAGCAACCACATGGCTACTCACAACCATCTATAATGAAATCTTATGCCAACTTCTGGTGTGCAGAGGAATATGCAGGAAGAGCACTAATTTATTTAAGGGAAAAGACAAGAGGAAGAAGGGTAGGTGTTAAGTAGTAAGGCAGGCTGAGTTCAGTCCCTAGCACCAGCAAATAGAAAGCTACATAGCGAGACCCTGTCTCATCCCAACACCCCCAGAAGGTTTACTGAGACAGGACCTCCCTGTCCAGGTCAGCCTTGAACTTGTAGCAGTTACCCAGACACTGTCTGTTTGGGATTACAGGTTATGTAATTACTGCACCTATATTTACTCAGGAAAATGGATCTCAGTAGGAACTCTGAAAGAAAACACTTTTTCTTTGAACCTTGATATGTTAAGTAGTTACTTTGTAAAGTATCTATGGAATTGTAATTTGTCTAGTTTTTATTTTATGTTGTCATCACAGATACAAATTCTGTTTAAATAAAATTCATCTTAAATTTAGTGCCAGATCTAGGATGCCTCTTTGGGTTATCTCACCAGATCTGTGTATTACTTTATCAACATACATGTTAGAAATGTTTGTGATTTTTTTTTTAAATACTCAAGAGAAAACCCCAGTACTTGTTGTGACAGCTTTCTTTTTTCCCCTTTATTTTAGATCACCTGGAGAAGAGAGAGAGGCTGAGCTATCTCTGAAGGAGTCACCCCTAGATAACTAGATTGGCAGACATAGAGTGTAATGAGTATATGAAGTCTGTTGTGAATGGCTTCATCTGAAATACTTAGGCTGCTGACTGAAAGGATTAAATTTTTTATAAGTATAGGTTTTGATGTTTAAGTAGTTTGGGGGAAGAAAAACCCCTTTATGTTTGTGTAAAAGTAAAACTTATTGCTAATTTTCTGTGTGCAGTATTAACAGCTCCATCATCCAGTTCAAGTGTGAGGGAAACCTACTTACAAAGGTTGACCTGCTTTATAGATGTGACTAGTGTATTTCGGTCAGTGTGTGTGTGTGCACATGTAATTGGTAGTAGGCCAGTTACATTTTAAAACTGCTACTTGTATAAATCGTTCTTCTCCCAAATAGCGTGGGTTTTGTGCATAGTTTTTACAAATCTTGGATTTACCAGACTGTCTTTTCACTGTTTGTGGGTTTTTTAGAAGTTGAGCATTTTTATGGTTGATAAAATGAATGTTACTTCCAAGTACTCACTCCTTTTTATCAGAAGTTAATGTAACCTCAGTATGTTGCGCTGCATTAGCTTGCCTCTTCCTAATAATATATAGTCTGTGCGACACCTACATGTCCAACTAGAAAGTACAAATTTGATGACTTTTGAAAGTAATTTAGTTTCAGGGCTGCGAATTCAGTGGAGTCAGAATTAAAGAGAACAGATTGGGTATATATAGAAACTTCATATACAATCCTTTATAGTTACTAATCACAAAAGCCTAAAACTTATTTGTTTTTAACCTCACACTCATTAAGAAGGTCATGCTCATTGAGGTATGTGTGTGTTTTTAAATTGTAATCAGTCCATGATGCTTATTAAGTGGTAAATAAATAAGAAAACGAATGGGATTTGTATTTAGTTTCTGTATCATCAGACATCACAAGATAACAAAAATAAAAGGTAGAAATATCAGTTGCTCCAAGACAGTAAGTAGATAATCCATACACACAAATAGACCATCAAGAGTCTGTTAAGGAATTTAGGAATAACATTTCAAAGGTATTCTGAGTAATCACGTCATTATTGGTTTCCAATAGGAAGAAAGGTTCATCACTATGTTTGAAATTTTAATGGGAAAGTGACTTAATAGCAGTGTTTTGTGTGTTATGTTTATATATGACCTTGACGTCTCATAATTATCTTCACTTATGTAAAGGACTTTGAATTACTCAATAATTGAACTTTTGCTCTTGCTGAACTACTGTTTTGGGCAAATGCTGTACATTATATGCACCTCTCTTCTGTTTTGTCCTTAGTACATTTTTAACTTGAACGAAAATTATTCTAGTTAAGCCATAAGTGTCAAATGTGTAAACTTGTTTTAATTAAAATTTTTTCTACCAAACTCTATTAGTAAATTATTATTACTGCTAATTGAGAAGAACTACTGAATTCTAGATTACCTGCTAAGGAAGTAGTGTCGACCTTAGCCCCCACTGAGGTCTGTTAGGGGACACAGGAGGTGTGTAGTAAGCTCAGGGAAGCACTGTCACTTGCCTGTCTGGACTTCCCGTTCTTCACTAACCACAGGTGTCAGCGGTAGGTGTGTGCTTTGGAACTGTCTGTCACAGGCAAGCTGTCACTCTCAATTGTAAACAAAATTGCATTAGAACTACCACCTCTCCCACTGTGTATAGTACACATGTGTAATATGCATGTATGGATTTTGATGTTGGTTTTCTCAGTTGTTTGGATCAATTTCACATATTCCACCTTACTGAAAGATTCTGATTTCAAGTCTGTATGTACAAACAATTCACCAGAGCTCATTAGACCATATTTGCTATTCTAGCTAGGAATTCTATAGCATGATGAATTTTTTACCCAGACAATGATGTGGCACACTAAAAATGTTCCTGTTTATATTCACTGACTTGATTAAAAAGTGCCAGGTGGGGTGCAGTCTGCCCTTTACTCCTGTATGCAGAGCAAAGGCTTCAGCTAACAAACTATTCCAGTGGTCAGAGAATAGACATCTACTGCAAATTTGTGTTGTGTGATGAGTGCCCTGCTATAAAATTACAAGGTGTAATTATCCTTAAAAGAAGTGTGAAGTATAAGCAAGATGCTTGAGGAAACAGCTATTTTCTATACAGCAGTCTTGTGCAGGTATATATATCTAAAAGGATTTTCACTGATAAGGTTGTGCCATTCATATTTACCTCTGTCCTTAAAGTGACACATAAAATTTAATTGTTATGTTGTATTTAAGAGCTATACTGGCATAAAGAAAAACTGTCTGAAGTCAGGGGCTTTACAACTTGTAAATATAAAGTTGAAATTCTTTTCATGTGAACTAGTTGGGATACCTATATAATTGATAATTACAGTAACCTGGTGAGCCTTTCCTTATTTCTACCATCAAAGAAATGGAAGGTATGTGAACTTTGGGTTAAAAAAAAAAAGTAGACTAGCATTCTTAATAAATAATAAGGATTCCATATAATAATGTTTATCTGTTATCTGTCATCTTTGTCTATTAAAATGGGATAATTGGCATTACATATGTATTAGGTATAACTAACTTCCTGTAATTTACTTTGGGAGAGTATGAACAAGACCCACAAGAATTGCCACATTAATCTAGGAATTGAGTAAATAATTCATTCACTATGAGTGTATGATTCTGCAGTAGAATTCTCAGTGTACTTAATGTTAGTATCATTCAATACAGGAAAGTAAGAAATTTGGACCCTGGAGAGTAAATGACCTGTATTGGCTACAGCACTAAACAAGAATACTTTTAGACATACCACACATAGGCACTTGTCATCTCCGTGTCAGTTGCCATAACTGTGTTTGTGCATGTAAGTCCATGAAACATGCTTCACAGTCTTTAAACAGATGTGTAGGTCTCTGGTTTACTCATCTGTTCTTAGCCATCTGGAGAAGATTCAGTGAATTTGAGTTAAACCTAGGACAGAGAAAGTTAAGTTAATTAAGAATTTAACTATGTTTTATATTATTTTATAATATTATAAAGTTCATTTTCTACCCCAAAAGTTTCCACAAAATATTTTGACAGAGAGTTTAGCAGTTTTCTTTCTTCTGTAGCTCAGAATGAGAAATGTCATCACGATTTTACAGCAAGGGGACAGAAAAATGGAGGTGCTATGCTGGAAAACTTTCTTTACTGATTTCCACATGCTCAAAATTATGAGGATTAAATGAGCCATGGTAATGTAAAATCCGCTATTGTTTTCTTTAGCCATGACAGTTTAAACATTTGTGATTTTAAGAAATGGGCTTCACTTTAAATAATACTATGGGCATAACTAACATCTTTTTAGATTCATTGTAGTCTAGTGTCTACCTTAAAAAATATCACAGGAGCCCAAAATGAAATTATAGCTACTCCTAATTTTCTGCTTTTAGTTTCTCCTTACTGCAGATATTTGAAGGGTCTTTACCTTGGAAGCTTTGTAGTAGGTGTAGCTCTCACGTCCTTCACAGACTTCTTTAGAGGACTACTAGACTTGATGTATCGTCAGCTGCATTCTACAGTTAGCAAAACCCATTTGAGTACAGAATGCATAGGAGTCAGAGACAAGAATCAAAAGCTGGTTTCCAACAATGTTTATATATTAAGAATACAAAAAGTATTTCTACATCTCAGTAATATAAACAACATAAGTAAAAAGCCACAAGAAAAAAAAACCACTGTATAATAAGTATGAAATATATTAACTAAACTTTAGTGTATATATATATATATATAATATTGGTGGTACTAATTAAAGGTTCCTGGGTCAACATAAGGATAAGCAAGAAATTCCCCTAGTTTGTTGCCTTCAGAATCATAATGGAGCATTCTGAAACAGACATCACAAAAGAAACATGGATCCTCTGGTGCAAAGGTGTCGTTGTTTGTCACCCATCTGTAGTTTAAAAAAAAAAAGTGTATGTTACATTATAGCTGGGATGTTTTTATGCTTCAATATTCTATGACTTATGGCCTATAACAGCAGTTCTCAACAGATTACACATCACATATTTACATTATAATTCATAATAGTATTCATAATAGTAGGGAAATTACAGTTATGAAGTATCAAAAATAAATTTTATGGTTGGTTAAAAATAAATTTTTACCACATCATAAGAAACTATATTAAAGGATCATAGTTTTAGGACGGTTGTGAACCACTGCTCTGTAGCAGTACATAAAAAACATTCTCCCTACTGCTTCCACAGACTACCAACACAGTAGGGACAGGAAATGCTGCAGAACTGTTTAAGATTGCCACTTACAGAAACGATCTATCAGAAACAGCACACACATTTACGAGAACCCCTGTCCTTTAAGTTTTCTTATAATCACCCTTGTTTTCTAATAATCACCCTGGGAAATTAATAGATCTACATTTTACAGACCCCAAAAGACTTCCTTAATTTAATTATGCAATCCAGGCTGGCTTTCAGCTTTCAGAGTGCTGGGATAAAGATATTTATTTTAAAACAAGACAAACGTACATATATCTAAATAGTATAGAGCATGACATTTCTACATGTAGTGATCATGTCTTCTAGTTACTCTACAATGTATCAAATGATTGGATATGATAGGTTACCTTACTTTGCCATCAAAATAGAGAAATACCTGAATTTGCATATCATCCCTGTATAGGGGCCATAATAAGCTATGCCATTCTTATTTTAACAAAAATTGGTTAGTTTTGGGATGTAAGCATTTTAACCTAGACTGAAGATAAAAATATTACAATTTGATCTATACACAGAGAGTAGGGACATTGCTCACTGAGAGGACCTCATGCTGTGTCACTCACTGCTCACATGAAATTTGAAACTTAAGTTTCTCTTAAATTTATTTTAGTTTAATTTTTTTCTGATGTTCTGAAAAATTTAAACCAACCCCTGGATTTCAGTTTGGTAACTGATTTCTATTTTCCTAATGATCCTTTAGAAAAATACTTTGATAGGGAATCCAAATCAAACTGAAGATACTAAATTTTCAAATATCTCCCTAAATAGACCAAAATTTTTGGCTCTGATTAACAGTACGAATCATCTCACAGTTGACTTACACCTATAATCCCAGTACTCAAGAGACTAAGGCAGAAATATAAGAAATTCAAGGTCAAGTCCTTAATTTACACCATTGGTTTGAGGACAGTTGGCTCAGGCTGTGTGAGGCCCTATCTTTAAAACAAAACCAGAAAATAATCCCCACAGTGTAAACAGCACTTGAGACTGATTACAGCTCCTCACAATGTGTCACATCCTGCCTTTTTATTTTCTGTCCTGTAAATTGCCCAGGCTGGCATTAAACTCAAAATCTTCCTGCCTCAGCCTCCTGAGTAATTAATTATAGGTTTGTCCCACATTGATTGTTCAGAACATAAAACCTTATTTTGGCTTCATGAAAACCTGAGTTGAAAAGTAAACGACAGTCAAGAAGCAGAGAAAGCGTGGCTCCTTGATGTTTGTTCTGAACTTCATGTACACGTTCCCTCATTTTCAAACGATACGGGGTGTAGCCTAGTGGTGCACACATGCTGACTAACAGGCAGCAGGCTCTGGGTTTGATCTTCCGAACAAAACAAAAAGCTCATTTTCACCAAACTGCATTAACACTGGAATACTGACTCTAGGAGACAAACTGAAAGCAGACATCTGAAGCACTAAAAGTGAAAACCAGTACTTTTAAAGGAAAGAAAGCTGTCACTCACCTAGCTGTATACATCTTGCAAACAAAACATTTTCTGGTCCACAGCCAATGCTTCTTGGTAAGAAGGGGATAAAGTGTTCTATCCAAGCAGTCATCGTGATGCACAAGCCTTTCACGAGGAAAGCAGATTATGTGAAATACAAACGCTATACCTGTTCCCCAACATTAGGAACATGGTTTGACCTTCTATATTTTGTTCACAAAAGATTTCAGTAAACTGATTTCTTACACTTTGCTTAAGCAGCTTGTACTTTCAAAAATACCTAATCACATTACTGGGGACTGTAACTTAGTGCTGGAGTTCTTAACTAACTGGCACCTGTGCTGAACACTTTGCCCATGCTTTTGAGATTGAGCAAGAAATCAATTTCTCAATTCCCTTTATGCTAACAGGCTGTGACAGCCTAGTCTGCATGTAGTATTTTTTTTTTATGTATTTCACCAGAGTCCTTATTCTAACACCACACTGTTATTTGTGGAACACAGTATAAGCAAGGCTGCCCAGTGATACCTTGCTTAGATTAACCGGCTCTTACTACATGACTTTTTCATTATTAAAAATGAAAGATTTGGATCCTTGAATGACATGATTTATGATTTTAATGTTAAATGTCAGAACTATAAAATTTAAGTATCACTAACCAGCAGCATGGTGCTGGATAAGTCATAAACCATCATGGAAAAATTTAAACCCTAAAGATCTATTAGTTGTAAAATTTACAAATTAGGTTTACTCTCAGCTCTTGCGAGGCGGAGACAGAAGTCCAGGTTTTTTGTTTTTTTTTTTGTTTTTAAAGGTGATGAGTGTTGTGCCTGAGGTTTGTCTGCTGGGTTCCTGACATGGATGCCTGCCTGTGAGTGCTGGAAGAGCAGCCTGTGCTCTTGACCACTGAGCAATTCTTTCAATCCCAAGGGTCAGGAGTTTAATGCTTAGCTTATACAGCAAGTGTGAGGCCGGCCTGGGCTAATGTATTTGTGCATAAATAAAAGACCAGGTTTTAAATCTTTTAAAGGTTAGCAAAGAGATATACTGTAAATAGGTTTTAAAGGTCATATAAATATGAAGTTAGGAGATCTTACCTTTACATCCTTCCTCCCCAGGGAACTAGTTCTGTTTTGTATGTCTGAGGTAGGTGTATGTGGTACTTGTGTGCATGTAGGATCTGAAAAGGACATGAGATACCCTGCACCACCACTCTGTGCCTTACTGCCCTGAGACAGGGCCTCTCACTAGAGCTAGGCTGGCAGTCTGAAACCCCAGTCATCTTCTGTCATCGCCCACCACAGCACTAGAGTTACAGGTGTACAAGGCCATTCCTGGCTTTTCATATTTGAACTGCTCTTATCCACCAAGCACCTCAATTCTAAACTATTCATTTTTTGGAATTTAGTTTCTCAACTTCCCACTATAGAATCACTATTTCAATTAAATTTAGATACTTAAAACATGGAATTTTAATCCTCCAATAAATACTTTTTTAAAATAGGTTTTCTAATATATAGTTTTGATTTATAGACAGAGTTTCTTATTATTAAGTAGCTCTGGCTGACCTGGAATTCACAGAAATCTGCTTGCCTCTGCCTCCCAAGTACTGGGGTAATAGGCCACACCTACTAGATTTTCAGAAGAATTAACAGGGTGTGCTGGCTTCCCACTGTATGGAAAGCAGGTGCTTACTGCTCCTAGGCCAGTGATAACTCTTTAATTCGATGAATTTCTTTTAAAGTTACTATACTTTTGTAAGGAGACAGAAAAGTAGTTAATGAGACGTCTCAGTGGGTAAACATGCTTGCTTCCGAGCTTGATGCCTTCAGTCCGATTCCCAGAGCCCCACGCACATGGAGGAAGGACAGCCGGCTCCTGCTGCCTGTCCTGACCTTCACACTGCTGATGCATGTGTCCTCCTCTCCCCCCAATTAATGCCATTTTTAAGATAAAATATTCTCCAAGGGATGCCACATACCTTATGTCTGTAATAACAACGACATGTTCGCAGTCTCCCTGGTGACAGTATAAGTAAGGAAAGCCAAGTTTAATATTCAAGTCATTAAATGTGAAGTCTTCCATTCTAGCGGTCTGAAATCTTCCGTATCCTCGATCATGGGACTCTGACCATTCTATAATAGTTCTGTTTGGGGAAAAAATAAGGATAAAGCATTATTATTAAAACTTGAACAGGGAAGAAAAGAGTTTATACCTGCAATGTTTCATACAGTCTGGTCTCCTTATTAAATGGATCGCTGCCATCTAGAAGGAAAGATCATGGTGGTTTGTGAATTCTTGGATTAAAAGAACAGTGAATTTGGACTAGTAGGTAACAGCATTGGTCACCAAACCCGATGACCTGAGTTCAGTCCCCAGGATCCCCACTGGAAAGAGAAGACTAACTCCCATCAGTTTTCCTCTGCTCAAACTTGTGCCATGGCACAAGCATACACCTAAGCTCCAAGAGTGAGAAATGTTTAAGGGGAGTAGGCTGTAGAGAGGATTAGACGCTGAACTTTTCATCCGTCTGAGTAACAGCTCTTTTTTATTCTTGGGTTTTTGTTGTTTTGAGACAGGGTCTGGCTGTCCCGGAACTCACTATGTAGACCAGGATGGCCTTAAAGTCAGAGAGTCATTCCTGTCCTTTCATCTCAGTAAGGACCAGTTTTTTAGGATGCTGTTTTTAGGATATGTACCACTTTAGCACAAACAAAAAATGTATAACAATGCCACATTTTACCCTCAGTTTATTTTTGGCAACAGGGTTTTTGGTTGTTTTCACATATTTAGCATATTCTGAGATTAGAAAGTTAGTATTTCTTATTTTCAAATTCTAATTAAGGTGCTAGCCAGTGGTGGCAGCAGTGCGCGAATTTAACCCTACTTAGCATTTGGGAGGCAGAGGCAGATGGATCTCTTGAGTTCGAGGCCAGCCTGGTCTGAAGAGTGAGTTCCAGGACAGCCAGAGTTACATACAGAAACACTGTATAGTTAGGGGTGGTGGTTTGCATTTTTAATGTCAGCACTTGGCAAAGCAGAGGCAGGAGGATCACTGAGGCAGGATCAGCAGAGGCAGGAGGATCACTGAGGTCCAGGCCATCCAGGACTTTCTCAAAAGGACAAAAAACCAACAGAAAACAAAACACAAAGACTCTGAGAAGATTTTTGGGAGTAGTACCTGCTTAAGTCTCTGCATTCTGGGTACCTTTTGTCATTGTAAAAGGTTCCTTCAAAATAAAAAAAGGCTGATTTGTATAGGTCCTGCAAGAAAACAGACGGTATTTAATGAAATCCAGTTGTAACAATTTAAGTATTCAAATTTTTTGTACACCATAAAATCACATGAATACCCAGCAACTCATGTTTGGGGCCCCCTCTCTGCTGCCATACGCTGTCACTCCTCAATAAAACCCCACACAAGAGAGAGGAGGCTCTTTTCAATTTTACCCTTTTGCTGTTTTAATCATAGTGTGTTCTGAGACTCAAGAAAGGTAAGCAAACTGATTCTAGTCAGTCTCACTGCTCACTCCCTAGGTGCAGCTGACACTCAGTTATTTCTGTATCAGAACTAGAAACTTGACAGTCAGAGCTTTGGTAGGAATAATGACAAGGATCTCTTAGCTGTTTTCCAGTGCTTTTATAAATAAAACTTCCCTATTTCCAATACTCTTAGAGCATGGATGTCTATTTTTTGGGGAGGGGGTACAGAATTTCTCTGTGTCATCTTGGCTGTCCTAGCAGTCTGTAGATCAAGCAGGCCTCCAATTCAGAGATCCACCTGACCTGCCTCCTGAGTGCTGAGATTAAAGGCATGCACTACCAGGATTTCTGTTCTTAAGCAATCTTGCCCCACATAACACAGTAACAGGCACAAGGAGCCTCACTTCTGAGGCTCTAAATCATACTACCAGACTTTAAGGGGTGACCATGATCCTCACTACTGTTGCTGAATCCTCAGGGTACAGCTTGAACACAAACCTGTCCAGTGTATGCTTCTGACGCACTCAGAACTGTAAACTAAAATATAAAATAAAGGTCAAGGGCCAGCGAGATGGCCTGGGAAGTAAAGTGACTGCTGCCAAGCCTGAGGGACCCAAGTTTGACCCCTGGGCCCTCAAGATAGAAAGAAAACTCATTCTCACAGTTGGTCTGTGGACCGCCACACATGGACTGCAGCACATACTTGCCTACAAACATACACAAGTGAAAATTTTCATCTCGCTGTCCTGGAACTCATATTCTTGCCACTGCCTCATAAATGCTGTGATTAAATGACATATAATTTCATCATTCAGGGGACTGCTGTGAGTCTGATGCCAGCCTCGGCTGCACAGTGTGTTCTGGATCAGCCTATGCTACACAGTGAGACCCTATCTTAAAACAAACAGCCAGCTAATGTCCTAAAAGAATGAACAGTGCCTTATTTTTGGAAACAAAATAAAGTTTGGTATGCATACAATTTTGTTCATCATATAACACTTGTATAAAACTTCAGAAGTGACTTGAGCAATTTAATGCCTTCTCATATTACTGCTTATTTACAAAGAAAACTCTAAAAAAACAAGAATGACTTCCACCAAAAGTTACCTGTTAATAAACTCTCCTCGCTGTACAAACAAGTAACATATAGGCAGATTTAATCCAGTACATGTGAAATTGAAGCAGAAGAACCACAAGTTCCAAGCCAGTCAGGATACATAGGAAGACAATATATTTGATACTTGATCAGAAAATACTAGCACCGTTTACATGTTTGTTTTAAAAATACAGTTCCATTCTAAAAACAATTATAATTTAAAAAAAAATCCCCAAACATCAGCAAATTCTTTTCCACTTTAAAGTTATAGGGACTCAAGTACACTGGAATTTTACCCCAGTTCTGGCACACTGGCAATGACTCACTGTACAAACTGCAGGCCCTGTACAACTCGTCCACAACTGCCAGTGGGATTATATGTAGAGAACCAACAAAAACGTCAACCCAAAGACTTATTTTCCCTTTTCTTTGGTGTACACAACATAGAATAATTTTGGGAAAAAGCTGAGAATACTGAACATAGGTAATGAGTACATGAGGTTCATCCATTCTCTATATTGATTATATGCTTGAAAATTTTCCAACAGAAACCTTACAAATGAGGGGAAAAGAACCCCCACAACACTGTAAAATACAAATGTCAATGAAATAGTTTTTTTAAGGCTCATAAACATTTAGGCTCAAGCTAAGCCATGACGGCACACACCTTTAATCTCACCACTTGGGAGGCAGAAGCAGGTGGATCTCTGTGAATTCAGGGTCAGCCTGGTCTACAGAGTGAGTTCCAGGACAGCCAGGGCTATGCAGAGAGACCCTATCTCAAAAAACAACAAAAACCCAGTAACAACAACAAAAAGATGCTAGGTTCAGTCAATACCTCATTTATTGTTATCTGTCCTTCTAAATGCTTTTAAACTTCACAGATCTCTAAAACATCGCTGAAGAACAAGAAACAAATGAAGCAGATTTCTGAACAGATAATAGTCCACAAAGCACTGTGCTAGAAGCCTGCTGGGGAAGTTTAATCACACTGTTTTTCAGGGCCTGTTTACCAGACAGCCATGCACAGAGGGCAGCAGGGGCTTGGCAGGGAAAAACAAGGATCTGACTTCAGCCTCCACCACTGCTTGTTTAACTCCTGACTGCTCTGTTTCTTGTGAAATGGTGACAGTTCTTTCCAAGGCCAGCATATTCTGGGAACATAACTGCTATACCATCAGGCTGTTATTTGGTAGACAAAAGCAGAATGTAGCAGCATAGCTGTAGATATCATTAAATAAGGCAGTATTTAGAGGGATGGCTTTGTGGTTCTGAGCGATTGCTGTTCCAGAGAACCTGGGTTTCATCCCCAGCACCCACATAGCAGCTCACAACCCACACAGAAGCATACAAGCATCCCTAACTCCAGGTTCTAGATCCAGTGTCCTCTTCTGGCTTCCTCAGGCATTGCATACATGTAGTACACACATGTAGGCAAAACACCCATGCAAATTTTAAAAAATGTAGTAAGACAAACTGTTTAGTTCCTGCTTAGAAAACTGAAGGGTTTAGCACCAAAGTGCAAACTGTATAGACTGACTAGTCCTGCTGACTAGAAGACAGTTTGAGGCATAGCTGTCTCAAACCGCTCTGACCAATGCTAACAGGTTGCTACAGAGGGTGAGTTTAGATTTTTCACATCAATTCTTTTTGCCCTCTTGTTTTCAAAGAAAAAAAAATCTCTATGTAGCCCCAACTGTTCTGAAATTTGCTATGTAGACCAGGCTGGCCTTGAACTCACAGAGATCTGCCTGTCTCTGCTTCCTGAGTGTACCACCATGCCCAACTCACGTTTAATTTATACTTATACCTTAAGTATAAAGTATACCTTAAGTATACCTTAGGGTTAAGAAAGCCTGCCAAAGACCAGTGCTTTCTTCCTTGAAAAAACAAAACAAAACAAAAACCTATTTCCTTAAAATTCCATTTGTTTCTCTTTATCATGGCAGATATCTCTCCAAGCACTGACAGGACAACTTGGAAGTTTATGTGTCTTAAAACAATTTCCAACATAAGCACAAACATTTAGTGTAATCTCTGCCTGAGCTATGATGCTCATTTCCATGTCAGTCACTAGAAGGTGGTGGGTTTATAGGGCAAATAGTTGGAAACAGCACCAGGATATCATAATATGCACTTTAATAGACACAGAGAGCCTGGAATCGAGTTTGGAAACGTGACTATGAAATCCCCCAGATGCACAGTAAAATGTTTCTTGCCACACCGTGATACTCAAAACAGGAAAATGGAACACATGGAAGACAGACACACAAATTCAGTACGTGAAGTCACATAGGATGCTAACATGGGGCTCAAAAATCAAGGAAATAAAATGTATATACGGCTGGTGGAAAAAGACTGACTTCTGATTCTTCTCCAAGTTCTAGCTTCATCCTACTTGTCTCAGAGGTCATTTTATGTGCCTACAGAGACGCTCTCTGCTCAGTGGGCAAGTCAACCCAGGGTCCTCTCCCAGGGCGGCCCCACGTAACAGAATCTCTGTCTTGAGAATTCAGTGATATTAGGTCATTCTGTTTGTTTAGGTAAGCCCTCCCTCACTTCTGAAAATGTTTTGGGCAGCCCACCTGATACTTCGCTCCTCTCCAAGACGTACTCGGGGCATTTCTGTCTCATGAAGAGTGCCCTTATCAAGAAAGGCCAGCAAAGATCAACTTTCCACCATCTCCTTGTCTGATATTGGCCTGTGTACGTATTGATCCTACAGGCAGTGAAGGAGTGCAAATGACAGGCTCTTAGCGAACTCCAGACTTTTCCTTGAGGTAGTTAAGGTGGGCTGAAAACCTTACAGTGTTTTAAACAGGAAAGGATGAAGAACAAAATCAAAGCAACAATAAAGCCAGGGTTGTAACTCAGTGGAGAATGCTTTGTTAGCACTAAATAAAAACAAATGAATAAGGAAGTTATGGTGAAGTCCGACTGTAAGGAAAAGGAAAGAGAACAACAGGCCAGACAGCTAGCTGGTCGGTATTAGCTCAGAAGGAAGAACATCCCAGACCAGCTGTAAATGGTGAGCACTGAGGAACACAAACACTGCCTCTAAAAGGCTGGAGGGATGGCAAAAGGAGACATGGCAACACCTCAGTCAGCCACAAGAACCATGAGAACAATCAACACTCAAGACCCTTCTGCAGCAATTACTGTTTCCTTTGCTTACTGTTTTCTTCTTTTAAGGGGGAAGGGAAAGGTCACCTTACTTTGCTGATATGCTCCGGGGCTTGGTCTGGAGTGCTACTGAATTCTCCACCAATCTGGAGGTCACTGACACAGCAAATTGAATCCCGCAATTCGGTTAGCTTCTGACTGCCCAGTACCAACACAGTCTGGTATGGCTTGTGTTCTTTGTGCTGGAGTCAAACAGTAAGGAAGTGTCCATTATAAAACCCAGATAAGCACAAATCCTACCAAGACCTCATCTAAATCAAGTTACTACTTTCCTCCCCTTGAAACAGGGTTTCTCTATGTAGCCCTGGGTGTCCTTGAACTCAGAGAGTGACCTGCCTCTCCCTGAGTACTGGAATTAAAGGTATGTACACGGCAGGTGTAATTTTCTTTATTTAACCTACCCCTTTAGGCTGGACAAGGTTCAGTAGCCAGCACTTGCCTAGTATGCACAAGCTTCTGAGTTTGATTTATAGTACTGAAAACAAATCACATTCATAAGTTGGCATACTGTATTTTCATAGTTTCTGTATTTGTATATTACATATCCATTAATTAGAAGACCAACCTACCAAACTTAGCTTAGTGGTAAAGTGTATGTCTACTATGCACAAGATGCTGGGTATAATTTTTTATTTATTTTTTCGAGACAGGGTTTCTCTGTAGCTTTGGAGCCTGTCCTGGAACTCACTGTGTAGACCAGGCAGGTCTCGAACTCACAGAGACCTGTCTGTCTATGCCTCCTGAATGCTGGAATTAAAGGCGTGTACCACCACTACCCAGGGGAACATTTCTTATTAAAACAAATACACCTTGTCAGTCCTAAAAAGTAATATGTCAGACTGTATATGCTAACATTTATTTTGAAACCTGAGATAGAACTCAAATAATTAAATGCCTTGTTAAAAGTTCCTTTTAGGGACTGGTGGTATCCCCATGGTAAAATGCTTGCCTAGTATGCTTGTGGTCCTAGGTTCTACCCCTAATACTCAAACAAAACCAGGTTTCACTACTGACCTTATTAAATATAACAGGGTATAAGATGTTCACAGATAAGATGAGCTCCCCTTCTTCGACCATGTCTTCTGAATTTTTAGGTTTTTTCCCAAGGGCACGAGATTCCTGAAGAAAGAAAACAGGATCTTGATTGAAATCACTGTAGCTCAGCTAAGAGACCGTGTAGTGCAGAGGTCCTAGCGACGGCTCCAGTCAGCCTTGGGTTTGATGGCCAATTCCAAGTGAGGAATGGTTTGTCTCCTTATACTCAGCTTCACCTATTGTAATAACAGAATACTTTTTACAGACTGGTTTTTGGGAATGGGCACCTAAAACATGTAATAAGACATTTGGTGTTATATGCTTAACAACCAATGATAAACAGGAATATTAGCCAATGACTGTTCTGAATGGCATTTCTCATCACTACTCTTTGTTTACAGCCTTTAATATGCTTATAAAATCAGTTTTAAGAGAAAGAGCCTGAGGTTCCGCAATCTACTCAGGATTGCAAATATATATTATAATATACCATATTGTTTTATATGTGCTTAATAGTTATAAGGGGCCACTAAAGTACAACAGTTTTGTTTTAAAAATTAGTGAGAATAGCTGGGCGGTGGTGGCGCACGCCTTTAATCCCAGCACTTGGGAGGCAGAGGCAGGTGGATCTCTGTGAGTCTGAGGCCAGCCTGGTCTACAGGAGCTAGTTCCAGGACAGGCTCCAAAGCTACAGAGAAATCCTGTCTTGAAAAACCAAAAGAAAAAAAAAATGAGTGGGAATCAGGGCTGAAGAGATGGCTCGATGATTAAGATCAGTTAGTGTTCTTGCCGAGGTCCCAGGTTTAGGTTCCAACATCCACACTGTGGTAGACAACCACCTGTAACTGCAGTTCCAGGGGATCTAATGCCCTCTTTTGCCCTCTCTATGTGGTGCACATTCATATATTCAGGTATGCAAACACACACAAAAACTAATAAATATTTTTGATTTTTAAGAAGTGGGAGTGATGTCATGCAGAGTAGGAAGTTCTCTCTACAGAAGCAGCCACTAGGCTGAGAAGATAAAATGGAATAAATTACTTTGGAAGTCTGGAGAGTGACTCCCACGTGCAGGAGTGTTTGGAGAAGGGAGAAGCTGATTGTATTCTGCAAATAAGCAGTATGTGCAAACCAATACTTCTCACTATTCCCTCCACCCCACTGCAGATGTGAGATAGCAGCTGAGTTCCCAGAACAACAGGAGGGCAGCGCCAGCCAGGGCAGACAAGCAGAGACCTTGTCCTTAAAATGTAGGGTTGTGTTTTGGTGTGCCTTAAGGGCCTGGCCAAGTGCTGGCCTTGATTGGCCCTGTAGGCAGTACCCGATAGAGCCACCTATTGGAATATTTACATAACCTTTCTTAACAGGTTGGTTTTTTTTTTTTATTTTAGTTTTTGAAGCCAGACATTTAGGTCACTGACTAAACACAGAGGTAACTGAATAGAATTATCAATGACTAGGCACATAGCAAAATAGTCTGGAAAGAGCATAGCAATAATGTATAGTTTTCAACAAAAACTCAGGCATGGAACAGGAAAATATGGCTCATTTACAGGGAAGTAAGAATTTTTATATTAACTGACCTCAAGGAAACTCAATCATTGAAATTACTAGTAAAAGAGTTAATTGGGAAGCCACGCCTTTAAACCCAGGGCTCAAGAGGCAGAGGAGGCAGATTCTGTACATTCTCTCTGACATCTCTCTGCCCAGCATGTTCTACAAAGTGATTTCCAGGACAGCCAGAGCTACACAGCATCTTGAAGAAAAATAAAAGTTAATTAATGAGGGCTGGCAGATGGCTCAGCAGGTAAAGAGTCTGTTGCTAAGCAGGGCAACCTGAGTTCTTGATCTTAGGAACCCTTACAGGGAAGAAGAGAACTGAGTACTATAAATTGTCCTCTGGCCACATACATGCTGTGGCAGGTGTATAGACATAGTATATGTACATCCTGCCCAACAGTCTCACGCATCTCTCTGAATACAATGTAAAAAAATGTCTTAATACGGCAATTAATTATTCCTACACACAAATTCCAGACTCACATATAAATAAAAGTCTATTGAATAAAAGCAAATAAAATAAGATGCTAAGCCAGCTGCCATAAATATGGTCAATGAATCAACAGAAATCAATTACTTAACTACAGAAAATCAGGTTCCTCAACTGGTTTCTCATCAGAAAAGACAAAAAACAAGTCAGATGACACACTTCAAACCACGAACAAAAACAGTCACCCAGAATTCTGCATCTACCAAAACTATTAGTGATGAAGGGAAGACGCAGACGCTGAGGTGCACAGCAGCAGACCTCAGACTGCACTGCAAAGGCAGAGGCTTGGAGACACACATGGGAACCACTGACAAGGTTATTTTCAATAAAGGTAGAAAAGGAGGGAGGTGGGCATCAAACTGATATACAACAAAATCAGTATCTAAAGTAAAGAAATAATGAAAGAACAGAGGAACAAAAGACAACCAAAGACCTGAATAATAAAAGCTCTTTTCTTTCCCTGCTTCGAGACAGGGTTTCTCTACACAACTGCCCTGCCTGATCTGGAACTCTGTGAGGCTGGCCTTGAACTCACAGAGATCTACCTGCTTCTGCCTCCCAAGTGCTAGGATTAAAGGTGTGCGCCACCACCACCCGGCTAAAGCTCTTTTTTACCAGTAACCAGTGTAGCTGTAAATGGATGGCATGCTCCTATTGAAAGGGCAGGCTGACAGACTGGACTGCAAGAACTTTATTCAGCTGTATGTTTACAGGAGACGTATTTTAGATACTGAGATATAAACATGTTGAAAGTAAAAGGGTAGAAGATAGTCCATGCAAACCATAGAAAAAGAAAACTGTTGGAAGGGCCAGGCTGTGGTGGTACACGCCTTTAATCCCAGCACCCAGGAGGCAGAGGCAGGCGGATCTCTGTGAGTTCAAGGCCAGCCTAGTCTACAAAAGCTAGTTCCAGCACAGGCTCCAAAGTCACAGAGAAACCCTGTCTCGAAAAACCAAAAAACTGTTGGAAGCTGTTTTACTGTCTCTTTTAATCTTAAACAAGGTTTTTAAGAGATTATGAGACAAGGTATTATATGAGGTGCTATACAGGAGTGAGACACATAATTACAAAGAGCAAAAGGATCCTAAAATATATGTGAAAAAAGCTGATAGAGTTTTAAAAAAAAAGAACCAAATGATTCTGGACTTTGATATTTTTCTTACAATAATGAATTCAGACAAGAATCCATTAGGCAGTGGAAGAACGAACTGAACACGAAAAACAAAGACATATATTGCAGGACTCTTCAGCCAGCAGTAGCCTTCTCAAGTGCACACGAACCATTCTAGACTTAAGGGAACTAAAACCATACAAGGTAGTTCTGACCCCAATTCAATAACCCTAGAAATCAATAATAAGGAAAACTGAAAATTCCAAATGCTTGACAATCTTAGAAACTCAATAGTTTCAGCCATGCACAGTGGTTTATGCCTGTTACCCCATCAATGTGGGGACAGGGATGACTGGGACAGGAAGGTTTTAAAGTCTGAAGCCAGCCTGGGCTATACAGGGAGACCCTTCTCAGAAACAAACCAATGGGTTGAAGAGGCGATTTGGAGGTTAAGAGTATGTACTGCTCTTGCAGAGGACCTGAGTTTGGGTTGCAGCACCCATAGAGGGCAGCTCACAACTGCCCATGAATCTAGCTTCAGGGGATCCAGTGCCCTCTTCTGGCATCCATGGGCACTGCAGGCATGTTCATAAATTCACACTCAGGCACACAAATATACACAGTCAAAATTAAAATAAAACAAAACAAAAACCATTTATAAGACAACCATAGGAAAAGATACACAAGGGAAGTTAGGAAACACTGAGCCAGTGAAAGCACAGCATACTGGATACACTTAAGAGAAGCTTGTAACATGTAGAACAACCTTAAAAACTTATCTTATTTAAAAAATAAAATTTTTATTTTTTTATCTTTTTTATCATATATGACCAAATCAAGATGATATTCTAGTGAGATATCCTATCCCTAGCACTGGGGATCTGAGCCTTGGCCTGGGCATTGCAGGCTAGCACTCAGCCTAGACCAAATCCATCCGTCTCTATTCACTTCCTGACTGCTCACCAAAGGGACCACTTAGTGTTCCTTGCTTCCTAGAAAGAAATTAGAAAAGGAGTGGAAGGAGGGAGTGAAGAAGGAGGAGAGGGAGAGAGGCATGTTTGCACCACCAAATTAGCCACATAAACTCTTGTCACCCTTTTCTGACGTTTGTTTCTGAAGTGTCTTCATCATGCTTTGTATTAGCCAGTGCTAGAGAAACCTTGACTAGCGTCTGTGTAACACTTATAACTTTATATTATTTTGAGTGCCCGTGGAGTAGCACACACCACTGACTCCAGGACCAAAGGCAGAGGTGGGCAGATCTCAGTTCAAGACCAGCCCGTTCTACATAGCAAGTTCCAGGCTAGCCAGAGCCACACAGCTGAGGCCCTGAGGTCTCAACAAAACAAAAGCAAACACAGACAAACAATTTAAAAATAATGCTTTTAGGGGGCAAGGGTGCTCTGTACTGCACCCCACCTGGCTGCAGTCTGTGGGCTGGTGCGCACTACTATGTATGAAAGAATGAAGTTGGCCTTTATTTTACATCACATATTACAACTAATTCAAAATGGGGCTGGAAAAATGGTTCAGTAGTTTAGAGCATTTCTTTTTTAAGAGAACCTGGGTTTGGTTTCCAGTATCCACAAAGGGTTCACAACCATATTTAACTATGGTTCCAAGGGATTTAGCACCCTTTCTGGCCTCCACCAGACACACGGGTGCTGTACAGACCTACATGCACGCATAATCCCCAAAGATAAAATAGCTTTTTAATGTTAAAAAAAATCAAAATGAATCAAAGTTTTAAAACCTGGAAACATCAAAAGAGTGAAAAAGATAATCTAGAGAATGAGAGAAAACATTTTTAAATCATGAATAGGGTAAAGCCTAGCATTCAAAATACCCACTAACAAGACAATATACTCTAATTGGTAAAGAATTAGAATAGCCCAGGCTGGCCTTGAACTCATGATCCTCCTGTTTCTGCCTCCTTCAGCAAATCCTACTGAAGTGCCTTTAATCCCAGCACTCGAGAGGCAGAGACAGACTCTGTGAGTTTGAAGTCAGCCTGATCTACAGAGTTGAAGTACAGACTCCAAAGCTACAGAGAAATCCAGTCTCAAAAATCCAAAAAACAAACAAACAAAAAACCCAAAAAACAAAAGAAATTAGAATTTAGAATAGATGTTTTTCAAAGAAAATATACAAATGACCAATAATTACAAAAAAAAAGCTTACCATCATTAACCATTAGGAAAGGACAAATCAAAAATAAAATTATAAAATAAATTAGGTGTCTACTAGGGTGGTTATTCTAAACAATGTATGAATTGAAAAGGATCTGAAGAAACTAAGCTTCATGAATTACTAGTGGGTACAAAATGCACCTTTTTATGGAAGACAATAGAACTAATACAAAATTATCATATGTCTATAAAATTTTAAGCAATCATTATAGTGCCTAGCAATTCCACCCCAGCTGTATCATAAAAAGAACTGAAAATAGAACTCAAACACTTACTTATACTTCAGTATTATTCACAATAACCAAAAGGTGGGAACAACTTAAAAGCTAACAGCATACTAACAAACAGAATGTGGTACATCCACGTAACAAATCCACGTTACTTTCATTTGGCCATAGAAAGTAATGAAGTTCTAACATATGCTACAACATGGAAGAAAATTTAAACTTTATGCTAAACAAATCATACAAAAAGAAAAATATCATGTGATTTCACATATGTGAATATGTACATAGAATAGCAATTTCATACAGACCAGGGTTACCAATGACAGGAGACTAAGTCATTTCTTACTGGGTCCTGAAAGTGATGATCAGTAAACATCTTTGTGAATGCCACTCCTCCCCTTTGGATTTTCAAGACAGGGTTTCTCCTGCTGTTCTGGAACTTGCTCTGTAGACCAGGCTGGCCTCAAACTTAAAAAGATCCACCTGCTTCTGCCTCCCAAATGCTGGGATTAAAAGTGTAAACCACTACAACTGGCTAGTCTTTGTTACTTTTTGATTGTTTGCTTTTTTGAGACAGGGTCTTACTGTGTGGTCTTGGTTAGCCTAGAACTTGCTACAGACACTAGGCTTGACCTCAAACTCAGTCACTTTCACTTTGTCTTAGAGTTTCATGCAGGAAGCAATAAAGTCTATAGTTTTAAGAGCTGAGTGTGCTGGTACACGCCTTCAATACTGGCACTTAAGAGGAGAGAGAGGCAGGTTAATCTTTGAGAGTTCAAGGTTAGTCTACAGGAATCTGCTCCCCTCCCAAAACAATGTGGTTAAAGTGAAATTAGAAGCAGAACAAAAGGTTCCAGGAACAGAGTGAGTGGTAAACATGGTTGGATACTGCCAGTAAGAACAAACAAAGCACAAGTCAGTCAGAGAGGTGCAGGCAAAGTGTGGTCCTTTCGGCTCCATGAAGAACGCTCTCCAATTAGCTCTCGGTCACTAACAGTCAGGGACATTCTCAGCTTACTGTCTCATAGCAGAGAGGGGTGGAAAGGTGAGACTTACCATTTCATAAGCAAATGTTTCTTGTCTACAGACGCGATCTATTGTGATGTTCTCTTCTCGATAGTCCAAGAGCCCCTTCCTAACACTGACATGAACACATGAAAATAAAACAGTCAACACGCTTTCCTGAATATTTAAAATATCTTTTAAAAAAGATTTTTATTTTATTTGTGTGTTTGCATTCATGTGTGTCTGTGCACATGTGTACCTGGTGCCCACAGAGGACAGAAGAGGACATCAGATTCCTTGCAACTGGAATTACAGATTTGTGAGCGCCTACGTAGGTACCAGGAATTGAACTCAGGTTTTCTGGAGGAGCAGCAAGTGTTTCTAACCACTGAGCAATCCCTAGGCCTTTTTTATTGCTGTTTTAGCAGGGATAAGAATCAAACCCAAAGTTTCACACATACTATGCAAGCACTGTACTGCTGAGTCACACTAACCAGCTCCAATCTTATTATTTTAGACTACTTTTAGACTTGAATTACAAAAATAGCACAAGACTATCTCTCTTATGTCTCTCCCCACAGCTTCCTCCTTCCAATATCTTCTGGGATCAAAAAATCACAAACAGGAATTAATCTCAGTACAATGATTATTAGCTACAAATGGTTTCCAGATTGTACGCAACCTTTAATTTAGGGCTGGCTTTTTTTCTCCCCTGTTCCAGAGTCCCATCTAGGATCCTACATGATGATCCTATTTTCTCTTTGACCCTTCAAGCCTGTGCGTTTCTCAGTCTCTCCTCATCTTCATGATTCTAACACTGCGGAAGAGTGCCAGTGAGTCAGTTTACACAATGCCCGTTAATTTAGGTGACTACAGTTTCCTTGGGACTGGAGTAAACAGCATCTTGTCAAGAACGTTGCAAGACTGACGGTGTTATTCTTGGGGCAGCCCAGCCAAAGAATCTGGTACTAGCATGTAGCGTTACTAATGATGCTCGCGTCAATTCTGCCTGCTCAGTGCCCCACAGAACATCACTTTATTTCCTGTGAAACAGGTAGAGATTTGGAAAGAGGTTCTTTGAGGCCATGCAATGCTGCTTCTTTATGCACTCATCTTACCTCCCCCACCCCGCAACATTATTCACTGTGGCACACACCTAATGATTTCCCCCACTGGAATCCTATTGCAAACTAACATGGCTTTTCTTCACTCATTTTTTTTTCTTTTTTAGGTTTTTCTTTTTTTAAAAAAAAATATTTATCTATTTATTTATCTATCTATCTATTTATTTATTATGTATACAATACTCTGTCTGTGTGTATGCCTGCAGGCCAGAAGAGGGCACCAGACCCCATTACAGATGGTTGTGAGCCACCATGTGGTTGCTGGGAATTGAACTCAGGACCTTTGGAAGAGCAGACAATGCTCTTAACCTCTGAGCCATCTCTCCAGCCCCCTTTTTTTAGGTTTTTCGAGAAAGGTTTTCTCTGTAGCTTTGGATCTTGTCCTAGAACTAGACCAGGCTGGCCTCGAACTCACAGAGATCCACCTGCTTCTGTCTCCCAAGTGCTGGGATTAAAGGCGTGCGCCACCACCCGGCTTCTTTGCTCACTTCTATTAGTACAAACTCTACTCACACTCATTTTATTCCATGGGTTAAAATCTAATATTTTGTTGCTCAAATTGTCCTAGCTTTGGTTATGAGGAGTCCCAAACATTCAACAGGCTCTGATCTCTTATCATTTTTGGTAGGGGAGGAAGGTGTGTGCTCCTTAGTTTTTGGAAACATGGACACTCAAAACTCATGCTCTACTTTTCCTATGCAAACCCTGGCATTCATTCTTCTAGGAACCCGAGTTCCTTTACTGGAGAGGAAATTTTTTGTTTATTTTTAAACAAGGTTTCATGTAGCCCAATCTGTTCTTGAACTCACTATCCAGCAAGGGATGACCCTGAACTCTGATTCTCTCGCCTCCATCTTCCAAGCATTGGGTTACAGACTACACTGTCATGCCCAACTTGGGAGACAAATTTAGAAGCCAGTATCTGGGTTTTGATTACCAGAGTTACTGCTTCTATGTCTTTTAGCTGAGACAGGCAAAATAATGTATGTCTGTTAACCCATGTATGGAAAAGTAGCTATATTTTCTGTGCCTTCGTTATGTATTAAAAACCCTAAGTTTACATATATACTTTTATGTGCATGATGTGGTACACACACGTGTGTGTGTGTATGTGTGTAAATGGAGGTCAAAGGTTGGCAATGGATGTCTTTATCATGTTCCTTTATTTTATTTTAATTAATTTAGTTATTTATTGTAACAGGATCTTACTATATAGCCCTGCTAGCCTGGAACTTCTACACCACGATGGCCTTGAACTTGGAGCTCTATCTGCCTCTACCACCTCAGTGCTAGAATTAAAGGCATACATTACCATATCTGGGTTCCCCTTATTAGTTTTTAATTATCATTATTTTATTTTATGTATATGGGTGCTTTGCCTACATGTCAGCCTGCATACCACCTGGGTGTCTGGTGCTCATGGAAGTCAAAAGAGAACATCAGATTTCCTGGAAATGGAATTACAGATGTTTGTGAGCTACCATGTGGATGCTGGGAATTGAACCCAGGTCCTCTGGAAAAGCAGCCAATGTTCTTAACCCTTGAGCCACTACTGCTGTACTGTGTTCAGGCTCCCCATGTCTTTGCTTCACCTGCAGCAGGATCAGATGTGCACCACTACCTCTTTTACAGTAGGGGCTATAGGGTTATCATGTTGTCATGCAAGCACTTTCCTGATTGAGCCAGCTCTCAAGTCTTCTACTTGGACACTCCACACCCCAAAACCAAACCACAAGACCCATCATAGTGTTCAACTTATTACTTCTCTCCACAAGAGACAAGGATGGCTCTGAGGACTGGCACCTGTTATTGGTTCAAGTCCAGTAATCACATCAATCAGTTTCCAAGCTGCTACACTACAGTCTGTGTTAAGTAGCAACAGGTGAGGAGTTCTTCCTTCAGTCGTACATCACCACCACACACAAGCTCTGAGCCAGTTCTCTGCATCCTCCTTAACGCTGTTATACGTTTGTAAAACAAGTGCTCACTTGCTAGCTTTTTAAAATATTTATTTATTTATTATGTATACAATATTCTTCTGTCTGCATGTATGCCTGCAGGCCAGAAGAGGGCACCAGACCTCATTACAGATGGTTGTGAGCCACCATGTGGTTACTGGGAATTGAACTCAGGACCTTTGGAAGAGCAGAATATGCTCTTAACCGCTGAGCCATCTCTCCAGCCCCACTTGCTAGCTTTTGTATCCTGTTTTGGGCTTTTGTACTCATATGCAGGCATACATTTTCTTTATTTATAATCAAGTATGTTTGTATGTGTGCGCGTGGAAGCCGAAGGACAGTCGTTAGTGTTGTTCTTTAGTAGCTATCCACTCTTTAAAATTTATTTATTTACTTATTTATTTTGGTTTTTCAAGACAGGGTTTCTCTATGTAACAGCCCCTGGTACTAGCTGTCCCGGAACTCCTTCTGTAGACCAGGCTGACCTCAAACTCAAGAGATCCACCTGCCTCTGCCTCCTGAGTGCTGGGATTAAAGGCACGTGCCACCATTGCCCTGCTTAGTTGACTCTTTTTTGGTGGGGGTCTCACTAGACCAGGGTAACCTTACATCCATGGTCTTTCTGTTAGCCTCCCAAGTGTAGGGTTA
Organism: Myodes glareolus; assembly: GCF_982192425.1. Classification (NCBI taxonomy): domain Eukaryota; kingdom Metazoa; phylum Chordata; class Mammalia; order Rodentia; family Cricetidae; genus Myodes; species Myodes glareolus. The sequence goes on from NC_142028.1 coordinate 107,818,734, forward strand.
CAGATGTGAGCTACCACATCCAGTTTGCTAAATATTTGTGGTATCTTAAATACATTCAACACACTGTGGGAAATCCACACGACAGAATAAATAATGAAGCTCTAATGAAGACTGAAATCAGTAACTTCCAAGATATAGTAATGAAAGAAGACAGCAAAGCCACCACAGCATATGGTAACGCTGGAAGAAAGGTAAGCTGGGTGCAGTCCATTGGTTCTTACCTACAGATAGACATGTTTCTACCTGTTCTGTAGAACGAACCTTCACGGTTTAAATATTTTTTTTCCTTTGCCAGCTGGCACTCATTAACTCTGTAAATGGAAAACAGTAGAGAACCCTGTACTGTACGTAGCCCGTGAGAGAAGGATTTGCTTCCTGGCCTGACGTGCCAACTCAGCAGTCCTAGAGTGTACACAGCCTCCACCATGCCAATGCTCAGCTCCTGCGGTGCACTGCAATCCACAGCACCCAGGCCCGGAGGTCTTCCTTGCTGCCTTGCCTGAACAGCTTTTCCTGGCACACTCGGGGTGGCGCTCCACCACGGTAACATCACTGCCACCCAGGAAACACAGGCAGGCCTTCTTACAGGTCCTGCTCTGGGGAAGACAGGCCTCCTCGGACATCCTCTCAGCCTGAAGTATAGGGCGTTCCTAACATCCACTCTGCCATATACTCATATTTCCTTTATTGTTTCTGTCAAGGTGCCATTTCTCCAATCTTTAACATTTTTTTTCTTGTTTTGTTGTTTTTTAAACTGGAGGGTTTTCCGTATAGTTCAGGCTGTGCAGGAAACTCACTGTGTAGTCCAGCAGGTTTTGAACTTGGAGTAATCTTCCTGCCTCCTGCGCCTAAGTGCTGATATTACATGTGTATACTACTATGCCCAGCTTTGAAGCTAACAGTTCTTTAGATTAAGCTTTCTCCATTAAGGTGACTGTTCTGTTTCTCCTAGTTGAACTCAGACTGCTGAAAGAGATAATGTAAACCAACACTGTAGAGAGAGGTTGGTTGTTTGCAAGGGGCCAGTGGGTAGGAAGTGGGGAAAGCTTAGCAAGACCTAAAATGTGTGGCATTCTTGACTGCATTGTTGTGGTTACATTTCTCCTTGCTGTTTTTATGCCCCAGGGTAGTCAGGCCAAATCAGTGTTTCATTTTTGTTTTGACTTTGGAACAGGAGGTCAAAGCCAGTGCCTTATGCATTTTCTGCAAGTGTTTGCTACCAAGTGCATCTTATTCTGGGGTCTTTTGAGACAGGGTCTAATTTGTAGTCTAAGCTTGCCTGGGACTTGCAGTGACCCTTCCACTTCAGCATTTCAGCCAGGACTAGAAGGGGTTGTAACTGCGGTCCACATACCCACATCACCTTTCTTAAAAATTTAAATGTAAACTATTGACTTATACCTCTTCCCCTCATTTTCCCATGGAGTAATTTTGTCCTATACATGACTCTTTGTAGTAAATACTTAATTTTCTCCAAATTCACAGGCTGTCTTTTGGCATTTATAGTGCTTCTGCCATAAAAGCATTCTACCAGCTTCTTCTCACTGTCTGGGATGAGTCCCAGGTTTACTGCACCCATATCTATCTTAAATTGACCTTATCAACAGTCACTTCCTGCAGTAAGTTCTCTTTGGAATCCTATTTCCTCCTAAATGTGTTTCTGTGATATTTGGGATCAGTTTAGAAGAGTCCCAATCTAATGGTGCTTTTTTCCTGCCATTCTAGCAGTCTAAAGTTTGATTTTTGTTTTTATATTTATTTGTTTAGTGTGTGTGTGTAAGCAAGTGTGCTCTTGCTATGGTGGATGTACGGAGGTCACAGGAGGATTTATGAGGAGTAGGTTCTCTTTTTTCCTTTTTTTTAAAAAAAAATTATTTATTATGTATACAATGTTCTGTCTGCATGTATGCCTGCCCGTCAGAAGAGGGCACCAGATCTCACAGATAATTGTGAGCCACCATGTGGTTGCTGGGAACTGAACTCAGGATCTCTGCAAGAGGAGCCAGTGCTCTTAACCTCTGAGCCATCTCTCCAGCCCAGAGTAGGTTCTCTTACTTCCACAATATGGATTCCAGGAACTGAACTAAAGTTGTCAGGTTTGATGGGAAATGCCTTTACCCACTAATGCATCTTGATGGCTCAAAATCTACTTTTAAAATATTGTCTCTGGTTTGGGTCTTAGGATGAGAGTTATGGACCTTCCAATTTTGTGGGTCTCTTTTTATTGTAGAACTTTTACAGTTTCTTTTAATCCTTTAAATGGTACAAGATGGCTGGAGTAGTAAACAGTGCTTTCTTGGCCACACCAGTGAGGGGGATGGGTAGATATAGTAGTTAAAATTGTTATGTGTTAAATATAATAAAGGTGTTGAAGGTTTTGGGAAATAGATTTTACCATTAGCATATATAGTATTAACAATTCCCTCTCTGAGTTCATGAATTAAAACCCTTTGTTTTGCTGGGCGGTGGTGGTGCATGCCTTCAACCCCAGTACTTTAGAGGCAGAGGCAGGCGGATCTGTGAGTTCGAGGCCAGCCTGGTCTACAAGAGCTCATTCCAGGACAGGCACCAAAGCTACAGAGAAACCTTCTTTCAAAAAACCATAAATAAATAAGTAAATAAAAATAAAACCCTTTGTTTTAAGTTGTTAAAAATTTAAATACTGGGAGATGGAGAAACAGCTCGGCAGTTAAAAGTGCTGGCTGCTCTTCCAGAAGACCCAGATTCAATTCCCAGCACCCACATGGCAGCTCACAACTGTCTGGACCTCTAGTTCCAGGAGATTTGGCGCCCTCACACAGGCAAGACACTGCATAAGAATAAATACATCTTTTAAAAAAGGAAAAAAAAAACCCTTAAAAACTAAAGCCAAGTTATTTAGGTTGTTATGACAAGGAGGAGGCACAGAGCAAGAACCCATTTCCGACACGTGTCTTCTTTCCCTCTTCAATGCCTGAGTGTGCCAAGAAGCTTCTTCATCAGAAAGGGATACAAGCCAGGCGGTGTGGCACACACCTTTAATCCTAGCACTTGAGAGGCAGAGGCAAGAGGATCTCTGTGAGTTCAATGCCAGCCTAGTCTACAGAACAAGTTCCAGGACAGGCTCCAAAGCTACACAAAGAAACCCTGTCTCAAAAAAACAAAAGAAAAAGAAGAAGAAAGAAGAAAGAAGAAGAAGAAGAAGAAAGAAAGAAAGAAAGAAAGAAAGAAAGAAAGAAAGAAAGAAAGAAAGAGGGAAACAGAGTGGCAGAAATTTATAATTAAGGAATTTTAGATTTCTGTTCTTAAAATAGCCTGGAACGAGGTTGACCTTGACTTTCTGGCAATCCTCATTCCCCTGTCTCTCAAATATTGGGATTACAAATGTGAGCTGCCACTCTCGCTAGATTTGTGTTTTTATTTTTATGTTATTGACAGAAGACAGTTTTAGGGAAAGATAAGCATAGAGCTAGATTTAGGCTGTTTTGAAAAGCTGAACATTTTACAAGATTATTAAGATTAATTTATGAGCCTGTCGGTGGTGCCCACACATTTGAGCTGTTACAGAGAAACCGTCTCGAAAACCAAAGCCAAACAAACAAATGAACAAAAAAATTCAAAGCCAAAGCAACTGGTGCTTGCTTCTTTCTCTCTCTCTTTCTCTCTCTCTCTCTTTCTTTCTTTTGAGACATCATATATCCGTGGATGGCCTGCATTTTGAAATCTAAATAGATTAAGTCTATATTAAATACAAACACGAATTTGAATATGTATTGTACATCAGAGGTTTTGTGTTTATAAGGTTTTATTTTAGATGTAAAAATATCACCCTTGCCTGGCAGTCAGTGGTGGTGCACACCTCTAATCCCAGCACTCAGGAGGCAGAGAGACAGGAGGATCTCTAAGTTTGAGGCCAGCCTGGGCTACAGAGTAAGTTCCAGGATAGGTTCCAAAGCTACACAGAGAAACGCTGTCTTGAAAAACCAAGAAAAACAAATCACCCTGATTATGCAAAATGGAGCTAAACTGATGTACCAGTGGGAAAACTGTACCCCATACTCAAAAGGTTAAAGCAAGGAAGTCCAAATGTTTAAACAACAAAAGTCAGTCGCTGAACTCACTATGTAATCGAGGCTAGCCTCTAATTTGCATTAATCTGACTCAGCTTCCTAAATGATGGAATTGCAGCTATGAGTCAGGACACCAAACTCAGGGGTTGAATTTAAGTGATGGGAATGTGGAGAACACTACACTTTCCAAAGAAAGATATTCCAAAAACGTTCAGATAAATAGCAGAAAGACTAACAGTGTAGACTAAAAGGTCGTGCTTCACCCCAGCACCAAAACAAATAGCATATGACAAAACAAAATCATACCATAAAGTCACTAGATCAGTGTTCTCGGGGATGACTTCTGGGTCTTCATCTTCTTCGAGGCATCTCAGTTTATCAAGGCTTAGAAAGAGGGACGGGCCAGGAGAAGGAGAAAGGAAAAGCAACATTTTATGATCAGCCGTGCATTTTTCAACAGCGGGTCAGAGCTTGTCCTAAATACATCACTAAATAATTAAGAAGTCTTATGAAATCCAGCAGGCGGCTCAAAGGAGGCCAGAATTCAAGACAATGGTTTTTGTGCCAATGTTACACTGAAAGGATGGATTTGAGGACAGTTAATACTGTCAAATGGAGAACCATTACAAGTAAGTTTTATATTTCTACCCCCAGGTAGTTTTGAAGAAATTTAAGTAATAACATTTTAACGAGTACCACTAGAGACTACTGTTAATTGGGGTTTTAACACTGCTCCCGTACTTCCATTGTCCAAATGTCAATGATATATACCGCTGTTACTCCAACAAGCGTTTTAAAGATCAAAGAAAAGAAAAGTCTTTTATTCAACTGTCGTGTCCCGTTACTGAATCTATCCTCATAAACTGTACTTTTGGACCCCAGCACCTCTTCTCCTTCCGGAAAGGGTTTGGGCGTGCGGGGGAATGAAGGTTAAACCACTGTCCCTCGCCCGGAAGAGTCCCCGGGGAGCGCAGGGACGAGGCTGCACCCTGCCGTACCCACGCTGAGCGCCGAGACCGCGTACTCACCCGCACACGACCCTCAGCTCTGCCGCCGCCTCCAGACTGCAGCCCAGATCCCGGGCCACGGCAGCATCCTCCAAGCTGTTGTCCGACGCCCCTCGGTCCGCAGGCTGCCCGGCTGCCTGCGGCTCGCTCAGAGACAAATCCCGGGCCCCGAGCCGGCCGCGCCACAGCTCCCCAAAGGCGCCCACGTGGAACGCCCGGGTGTGCAGCTCCGGAAGCTCGTACTCGGGGAAGCTGCCGTGGCTCGCACTAGGGACTGGGTGCTGCGAACAACCCACACTGCCGCTCTGCGGGTTCTCCGCCATGTCAACCGCGATCCCTTCCGGCAAAGTGGGCGAGCGGGTGTCGCGGGGCGTGACGGGATTTGTAGTTGCGCGCGGCTCCCGGGCGGCGGGCAGTTGCGCAAGTCAGGCCTCAGAAACTACATTTCCCGGCAGGGCGCGGCCACCGCCTGGGCGCGGCTCGGTCGCTGGGGGCAGGGCTGGGTGTATTGTTCTCTGGGTTTATCCGAGGGCGGCGGCTTTCTGTGTGTGCCTGGAGGAGCTGAGGGTTGCTGATACCAACACTTACCTAAAGACTCTATCACTTTCCTCAGCCCTGGGTCGTGGGAGCACTTTTGTCCACTGGTGTTGGGAGCTGTGCTGCTACCCCCCTGTCCTAGAGCGAGAGAGGCCTGGAGGGCAAGGACCAGGGGCACTGTGAGACCGGTTCGATCAGAAACTTTCGAAAGGCCCCGTGTGCATTTATTTGTATGTGTACCTTGCTGTATACATACAGAATAATGCTAATGGAACGCGGCTCTGCATCACACACGGTTCATTCTTAGCCATGGTGTTATTTTAAAAACTTGCCACTTTTCCAGGGAGAGAGAGTTGTATGTGACTGTTAAAGGGATTAACGAATAAACTAGCAAATGAAAGTAGCTTGAAACTCAGTGGGTTTAGATACACAAGAAGCTTTTGCCACCTCTTAGGTGTTCCAAAGATCAAAACAGGGTGAGCAATACAAGCCCTGGCTTGTATGGTTGTCATGTGAGACATACTGTATAATTCACCCATTTAAGCTATTCTTTCGGTGACCGTGAGGATATTCAGTTGAGCAACCATTAGTTGAAAGTTTTAACTAACTTCAAAAAGAAAGTTAGTTGCATTTAACTGTGACTCCCAATCTTTCCAATTTCAGTCAACAACTTAAAGACTTTGCATCTGTAAAGTTTTGGTATCTGGGCTTTTGAAAACAGGATCTCAATATGTAAACCAGGCTATCCTTGACCTTACAGCGATCAACCTGCCTCTGCCTTCTGAATCCTGGAATTAAAGGTGTTTCCCACCACACCCAGCTTATTTTCTGTATTTAATATAAATATATATGATGGTTAGTGACTGGTTTCTGTAATAGTGCACAATACTGCCACTTTATAGCAAGTTTTGTTACTTTATTCCTTTTTTGGTTGAATTAAACTGCAGTGCATACATATTACAGATTTTATGTACTGAAACTGTCATTTGATGGGCTGGGATGTAGCTCAACTGAATAGAATATTTAGCTCACATGCATGAAGCTGTGGGCTCAGTCCTTGGCACCACATAAACCCAGTGTGATGGCACACACCCATAATCTCAACACTTGCAAGGTGGAGGCAGGAGGATCAGAAGTTCAAGATCACCTATAGAGAATCGGAAACAAGCCTGGTATACATGAAACCCTGTCCCCAAAGCAATAAGAAGGGGTGGATAAACGGTTAAGGAGCTCTGGGTGCTCTTCAAGAGGAAGATGGTTCAGGTTCCAGCATCCACAAGGCAGCTCTCAACTGTCTGTAACTACAGTTACTGGGTATCTGATGCTCTCTTCTGGCCTTCTTGGGCACCAGGCATGCAAGTAGTGCACAGACAATACATACAGGTATAACATCCAGACACATTAAATAGAAAAGGAAATGCCAAGTAAAAGTAATAGGAAACAAGTTCAATTAAAACAAGGAGGTAGAGAGATGGTTCGGCATTTAGAATACTTGCTGCTCTTTCAGAAGACCCTGGTTCAGTTCCTAGCACCCATGTTGAGCTCACATTCCCCTGTAATTCCAGTTCCAGGAGATTCTGATGCTAATGTCCTCTTTTGGTCTTTGAAGGCACCAGGCACACACATGGTTAAGGAAAAATACTCATACACATAAATCTCAAAACAAAGCAAGAAACAAGGAAGAAATGTCATTGAAAGATTTTTTTTCTGTATTTTTCTAAGTTCTGAAGGAGATGTATACAAGACTTCACACAAACACACTGTCATTTCTGGCTCTATAGCTAGGAGTGTATTTATGATAATTATGGTGTAGGATTATCATGAGGAGGATCCTTTCCTGTAATCTTGAACCCCAACAGCAGTTTCAGTGTTTGTTCAGTCAGGGAAATTGGAGTCCCTTCTTTGGGTGCGTAGTCTCATTAACAAAAGAATTCTTTTTTAAAAAGGGAGGCTTGGTAGCACACGCCTTTAATCCCAGCACTTGGCAGACAGAGGCAGGTGGATTTCTATGAGTTTCAGGCTAGCCTGGTCTACATAGTGGGATTTTGTCTGAAATAAAATAAATATTAAAATGGACCCAGAAGAAAGCTTGAGGATGGTTTTGTTAGAGTTTAAGAAAGAAAACAGCAACAAGAGAGCAGGCAAACTAAGTCTCAGCAGCTTCCAGAAGAATGAAGATGGAAAGGAGAGAGAAGAAAGCCACGCCTTTTGAGTTAGATGTGGAGGTTGGACTAAGAGCAATGTGGCAGAAGCTGGGGCATGGACTGCTTCAGGAGAAAAAGACAAATGCCTAGAGCATTGGGGGGAATTGGTTGGTTGGAAGCGTCTCTCCAGGCCCCTGGCATCCATTCTAAAATGTTCAGTGGAACTTTCCATTCCAGGCTGTCTCCCCTTGGACTGGCTGCAGTCCACACTCCACCTCCAAAAAGCTCACCAATGAGTGACCCCTCCCCAGGGAAGGTCAAGACCACTCCCACAGACTATTTAAACTGCCCCCCAGAGAATGAACACTGCCAGTTCTCCTTTCTCCTCTCCTTGTTTTCCTGGAAGGCCACCTGGGAGTGCTGGCGTCCATTAAACATGGGCTTTTTCTAATTTGTTTTAATTTGGCCTGATTTGGATTATTGTATCAGCAGAGAGGCTTATTGGACCACAATCTTGAAGAATCCAGATCAGGGAGAGAAAGTAGTAGACTAAACATGACCAGCAGACTGACTGGTCCATGAGGAGAGAGAGAGAGAGAGAGAGAGAGAGAGAGAGAGAGAGAGAGAGAGAGAGAGAGGATCTACTAGCTATTTTTATATCAAGTTAACAAAAGCTAGATGTGGGGGTCGCCGTTTCACGCCACCCACCTCCCACGAGTTCCATATTGTCCTAGGGGTTAAAACACAAGACGCACACACACAGATAGAGAGTTCCAGTCATCCTCAAGAAGAGAATGCCCCATTTATTCAACTTAATCCAGGGTTAAATACTTTTGGCCCCAGTAAAGAAAAACTCCCACCCAGAGGGGGCTGGGGAAACTGGCGTCTGTGGGGGCTTCTCCGCAGGCAGGTGGTCGAGGGTGGAAGGCAGTGTCAGACAGGTAAATGGGCCTTGGCCCTGAGCTTCTTTTAGGCAGGTTGAGAAATTACCATTTTAAAGCAATATAGATCCCTCAGGCTATTGCACCAGGCTGTAGCAGAAGCAAGGACGGAACTTAGCAGGAAACTTAGCTGGTTAGCATAAACATTACTTGCATCCTGTGTTTTGGCCTCAAGGAACAGGGAAGACAGGGCCTCACAGCTAGAGTTATCAGAAGAGAGAACCTCAATAGGGAATGTTATGGTAAAAATAAAACACCGCAGAGGTCCCCAAGTGCCTGTAGCAGGCAGTGGGCCACAGGGGCTGCAGTGGTAAAATACTGTGGTTCCCCAAGTAACACGTGGGCCACGAGGGTCAGCAGATCCCAGGTAGGGAGCTGTGAGGTGGGTGAGAGACAGAGGTGAGCCATGCAGAGAAAGTGGGTATTTATTTAGTGGGTTATGGAGGGGAAAGGGGGGAGGGGAGAAGGGAGAAGAGGAGAGAGAGAGAAACAGAGAGAGGGGGAGAGGAGAAGTGGGAAGAAAGGAGAGAGGCAGAAGCTGCCTCTTCAGGAGAGAGATGGAAAGGAAGAAACTCAGGCTGGAAGCAGAAGGAAGATCTGCTTGCTTCAGCAAGAGTGGGGGAAGGGAGTGGGAGGAGCTTGTCTCTTAAAGGGACAGGACAGACCATTACAGGGAAAATGCCTCCATAAAATCTGGCAGTAGGAAAGTCTGTAGGAAATTTTCTTAATCTGGGAGGGGAGCAAGCCAGTAAGCAGCAGCCCTCCATGACTTCTGCATCAGCTTTTGCTTCCAGGTTCCTGCTCTGTTTGAATACCTGTCCTGACTTTCTTCAGTGATGACCTGTGATGTGGCAGAGTAAGCCAAATAAACCTTCTACTATCCAAGTTGCATTGATCATGCTGTTGCATTGCAGCAAAAGCAATACTAACTAAGACATATGGGGATGCAATGGTCTGTCCTGTCCCTTTAAGAGATAAGCCCTGCCCACTCCCTCCTCCTCCACTGCCGATCTTTCTTCTGCTTCCAGTCTGAGCTCCCTTCCTTTCCATCTCTCTCCCAAATAGATAGCTGCTGCCGTGGCTCCTCTCCTCTCCCCCCTCTTCCTCTCTCTCTCTCTCTCTCTCTCTCTCTCTGTGTTTCTTTCCTTGTCCCCCTTGTCCGTCCCTCGCCCCTTCCTTTCCATAACCCACTAAATAGATATCCAACCTCACTCTGCATGGCATGCCTATCTGTCTCAGTCCCTGCCTGGGACGGCTGCCTTCATGGCACCATTTTACTATTACCATAACATTGGTGTTTGTGACTTGGCCAGGCTTTCCACATTTCCTCCTGCCTGTGAGCAGGACTGCTGAGGACACATGGAACCCTGGGCTCAGGAACCAGATTTCTTTACAACAGCTCTGCATTCTATCTGCCTGAATGCCAGCCTCTATGCACACCAGCAGCTTCGGTGGAGAAATTTCCCCTTCCAGTCCCCAACCACAGCCTTCATAGCTACGGTTGAGCCCTTTGCTAACTTTCATCTCTGGTTGCTTTCCATAGCCAAAAACATAACTGGACGACCCAGGGTCAGTCCTCCCATGTTAGCACGGCACACTCTGTGCTGTGCATTCAATTTGGGGGCCCAGGGTTCCTCGAATTTTTCTTTATCCTTTCTTTTTCTTTTCTTCCTTTTCTTTTCTTTTCTCTTCTTTTCTTTTCTTTCTTTTTCTTTTCTTTTTTTTTTTTTGGACCACCCATAAGAGGTCTCTGCTGTGAGAGACTGCTCAGATCAGCCACTAGCCCCTCTGGCTTTTGAGTCACCCAGACTGGGGCCAGTCAGGCTTTAACACCCCACCTATAGAGAAAGGACATTCTTCCATAGGCCCTGTGGTGTTTTTTTTTGTTTGTTTGTTTGTTTGTGGGTTTTCACGTTTTCAGCTATGGTATAAACCCTCAAACTATGTCAGCCGGTGTCCCGCCAGCTCTGCTTTTCCTCAAACTGTCCCTGTCACCGCTACCGACAAAATTGGTGGGATCCATGAGGCAGCTCGGCAACAGGGCAGATCACACCTCTAGGTCTCTCTTCCATAAAACAAGTGACTACTGCCATTTTGACTGAGGTCAGATGACCTTGCTGCCATGTTAACTGAGGTCAGTTACTTCACCACCATCTTAACTGAGACCCAAGTCAGGTCTCAAGTTCCGCCATTTTTACTAAGGTATTTTCCTTGCCTGGTTTCCCGATGCTGACTCTGTTACATGTGTTTTGTGCAGTGGCATGCCCTATCAAGAGCATCCACTTCACACAATTCCTGTTCAGTGTGTGTGTGTGTGTGTGTGCATACATTTAGCTTAAATACACCTATGTTTACTGTTAAATGTTATAATTGTCTGCCCATTGTATCTCATTTCAGACTACAAAGAAATAAGTCTCATGTTTTAAATTGGTGTGTACTTTAAAGTCTCTTACAAAAATACAATATATTTAATCCAACCCTGATTTAAAATATATTAAGCTGTTCTCTACTATTGTCAGTTCTGCTGTTAACCTTTTATTGCAAGCAACTTTTCTTCTTTCTCACTGAGCATGGGAGTCACTGGTGGATACAATGCCTGTTGTGGAATATTATTTTAACTATGCAAAGATGTTCTACATTTGTTTGTGTTGTGGAATATTACTTTATCTTTGTGAAGGTGTGTTACATCTGTTTCTGCCTTCGTTAACTTTGTACATGTTTTGGGTGAAGTGTCACCCCAGCCCCTGACATCCATATATCCAAGGAGTCTGGCATGTTTGGGCAGACCAAAGTCCCCTCCCCCCAGAGTTGCCTCAGTCCAGACTCCACCCTTGAGAAAGCCCGCCATCAGTGGCTCTACCCCCAGGGGGCATTACTCCACCCCTCAAAAAGCCACTGGTGACTCCACCCATGAGGGTATTAAAAACCCTTACCACATGGTTTCCCCTTATGGTATCTTCAAATTCCCCTGGGGCCACCCAGGAATACTGTGCTCAGAATAAACCTGAACTTATTAATTCAGTTTGGATGACTTATTATATCAGCGGTGGCAGATTCCCATTAACCAGATATTTAAACTTAACATTTGGTGCCAAAATCTAGAAATGAACCAGGGATCTTGCCCACCGGCTCCCACCCCCAGCTTCTCTCGGTATTTGTGGTTTGTCTGTGTCTCTGCACTTCTGTTTATCATTCCTGGCCTGTGGCCTGGTCACATTGAGATTCTTCTCCCTGAGATGGATCTGTTCCCCCTGCCCACCCCGTCTGAGCTGCATAGGTGGTCCATCTTTAGGTTTCTGTTTTCCCTTACAGCATCTGCTTGTCTGGCCTTCAATGGGACCACCTGTGTGTTTGCCTGGCTCCTGCAATCTACTGCAGGATTTTTAAGTTGGCCATCTGACAAAGTTTCCTGGAAAAAGTTCTGTTTGTCTGTCTGTTAATATATATGTGTGAATAATGTGGCCAGCATATGCTTGTTTTACATCTCTGTGTGTATGTGTGGTTGTTCTAAAATCTGTAAAATTTGTAACTCCAGATTACAACAGCTCCGGAAAAATACAAACACATGCACAGCCACCATTTTGCTTGAGGTCAAAGTGGAAAAGCTCCTGCAGCATCCTATTGTTTGGTTGGAAGTGTCACCTTAGCTCCCTGGCACCCCTTTATCCAAAACGTCTGGAATGTTTAGTTGAGGGCTTCACCCCAGTTCCCAGGCGTCTATTTTCGAATGTTGGCTGGGGGTCAAAGCCCCCTCCTCTGGGAGTGGCTGCAGTCCAGACTCCACCTCCAAGAAAGCCCGTCAAACGGTGACCCACCCCAGGGAGGGTCAAGACCACTATTTAAACTGCCCCCAAGGGAATGAACGCATGGTGTCCTGGTCTTCTGTGTTCTTTTCGGTTCTCATTTTCCCTCTCTGTGTTTTCCTGGGGGCCACCCGAGAGTGCTGGCATCCGTTAAACCTGGGTGTCTTTGTATTTGCTTTGATTTGGTCTGATTGGCTTATTGCATTGGTGGAGAGGTTTGTCAGTCCGAGAAAATACTTAACACCTGTATCTCTAAGAAGACGCACGGCTGCAGAAGAACTTCCTCCTGCAGACTTGCCTTTGGAACTGGCGAAGCTGCACACAGCCAAAAGCTGTCTTTCACCTCATCAGCTGCCTGTACTGGACTACTTTGTGGGATCGATTGTCTCATCCTGCCAAGACAGGTAGACTGAAACCTATCGCCACAGGAAAATCTGTCAGGCCTCCTGGGCTTAGCAGTTAAAGGCAAGCACGGCTTCTAAGTCTGGTATTCACCAAAAATTACGGAGAGACTTGGTATTGCCCGGGTAGCTGGAAAAGCTGTCTCAATTCTGCTCATTTATTTATCCCTCTCAGATATGTCTGATGGTATTTGATGACTTAGGATACTGGTAGCTCATTAGTTTATTGGTTAAGTTTTACTGCTAAGAATTCAGACAGGTATTCTTCTTTCATAGGCTTCATAGTCCGGGATTAACAGGTTTCTGATGGTACTTTGGAGGTTCCTGGGAGAAGTTCTGTTGCTGTATCAAGAAATCTGGTCTGCTAAAAATATCAGTCTCCAGAGCCTATTTTGACCCCACCCATTTACAACCATATTTTACAGGTCACTCCTGCTGCCTGGGCCAAGTCCTCCAGATAATGCCAGCACCTGCACCAACTCCTGGGACTTCACCATTTGGTACCACCTCTCCAGGCTCAAGCGTGCAGCAACCCAGCAAGTGAAATCTGGTTTTAAAGGGCATATCTGCTCTTGTGTCTCATTCATTCACCCTTGCCTTTTCTGTACAACTTGGCCACTTCTCCGGTCCTTTCATTCTGGTAGTTGTCACCTTTTCCATGGCTAGCCCTGTTCATAGGGCCGATAATAGCAATCTATTTTTTTTCTTCTAGCAACTTCTCATCTCCTTTGCATCCCCTTGATCTCCTTTTGGTGTCTTAGTATAGGCCTCAATAATTATATTGAATAGGTACGGAGAGAGTGGACAACCTTGTCTTGTTCCTAGTTTCAGTGGAATCGTTCCATTTAGTTTGATGTTGGCTGTTGGCTTGCTGTATATTGCCTTAGTTATGTTTAGGTTTGTTCCTTGTATCCCTGCTCTCTCCAAGACCTTTATCATAAAGGGATGTTGTATTTTGTTGAAAGCTTTTTCAGCATCTAATGAGATGATCATGTGGTTTTTATTTTTCAGCTTGTTTATATGGTGGATTACGCTGACAGATTTTCGTATGTTGAACCATCCCTGCATCTGTGTGATGAAGCCGACTTTGTCATGGTGGATAATGGTTCTGATGTGTTCTTGGATTCAATTTGCCAGTATTTTATTTAGTATTTTTGCATCAGTGTTCATGAGTGAGATTGGTCTGTAATTCTCTTTCTTAGTATTGTCTTTCTGTGGTTTAGGTATCAGGGTAAAGCATTTTCTATTTCCATCCATTTGCATGCAAAAATTTAAGATGTCACTGTTTTTTTTTTTTTTTAACCACAGAGTAAAACTCTAAAGTTCCGCACCTTCTTGGTGCAGGAGAATTGTCTGTATTTTGTCAATCATGTTTTAAATAAATGCTGATTGGCCAGGCAGGAAGTATAGGCAGGAAAACCAGACAGGAAGTAGAGGTGGAGCAAAGAGAACAGGAGTATTCTGGGAGGCAGGAAGCTTCCTCTGCACTCCTGCTCAGACCACCAGAGAGGCAAGGTGTAGGGTACCCCACTGTGAAAGGTACTGAGCCATGTGGCTAACATAGATAAAAATAATGGGCTAACATAAATTATAAGAGCTAATAAGTAGCCTGACCTAATGGGCCAATCAGTTTTATAACTTATGGAGATCTCTGTATGATTTTCTTTGGGGCTTGCCAGCTGTGGGGTACTAGGCAGGACAGATACCCCAACGAGCAGGCACCTCATGTTACACCTTTGTTATCCACTCTTCTATTGAGAGACATCTAGGTTGTTTCCAGGTTCTGGCTATTACAAATATTGCTGCTATGAACATAGTTGAACAAATGCTTTTGTAGTATGATTGGGCATCTCTTGGGTATATTACCAAGAGTGGAATTGTTGGGTACTGAGGTAGGTTGATTCCCAGTTTCCTGAGAAACTGCCTATGTGGTCAATTTTTGAGAAGGTTCCATAAGGTGCTGAGAAGAAGGTATATTCTTTTATGTTTCGATAGAATGTTCTATAGATGATAGATGTCTTTTAAGTCTATTTCACTCATAACATCTGTGAGTTTCCTTCTCTGTTAAGTTTTGGTCTGACTGACCTATCCAGTGTTGAGAGGGGAGTGTTGAAGTCTCCCACTATTAGTGTGTGTAGTTTAATGTATGGTTTGAGCTTTAGAAGTGTTTCTTTTACTTGTGCCCTTGTATTTGGGGCATAGATGTTCAGTTGAGATTTCCTCTTGATGGATTTTTTTCTGTGACTAATATGAAATGTCCTTCTTTTTCTCTTTTGATTGATTGTAATTTGAAGTCTATTTTGTTAGCTTTTAGGATAACTACACCAGCTTGTTTCTTAGGTCTATTTGATTGGAAAATTTTCTCCCAACTCTTTACTCTGAGGTGATGTCTGTCTTTCAGGTTGAGGTGTGCAGCAGAAGGATGGATTCTGTTTTTGTATCCAATCTGTTAGCCTGTGTCTATTTATAGGTGAGTTCAGTCCATATATTAAGAAACATTAATGACCAATGGTTGCTATCTCCTGTTAATTTAGTTTTTGTTGGCGGTGATGTTATTTTGTGTGTTTTTCACTTCTTTGGGGTTTGCTGCTGTGAGATTACCAATTGTCTGTGTTTTTGTTGATGTTTCCAACCTCCTTGGGTTAGAGTTTTTTTTCTAGTACTTTGGGGGTGATATTCTTTCTATGGGATCCTGTAAAAGTAAAATGATGGTTAAGTTTCAAGATGACTGTCTGGTATAATTGCAAATAGTCTTTGAGTACTTGGTAGGGTTTATTTATTTATTTTTAATTCGATTTAAAAAACACCAATCCAAATTCCCACTTCCTCACCTCCTCCCATTCCCTCCACTTACCCTCCCATCTGGTTTTTCTTATTTAAAGCTCTAGCTGGAATGTCAGTGCCAATGTGGTCAACTAAATTCACTTAAAAATGTGAGAGAGCTTGAAAAAGAATTCTAGACACACACACACACAGAGAGAGAGTTTAATGCATCTTCTTGCTCTGTTTGCTGGTGGCAAGCAGAGACATGGCTCCTTTAAGAGGTTTCCTGACTCAATTTTAGCAGTAAAACCTGTGTGGCTTCCTTGTTGCCAACACAAATGGTTCTGACTCTTTCAGGAGGTCTGGCTAAGGAGCATCTTAATGGTTTCTGTGAACAGCATGTTACAAATTGCTTAATGGTGACACAGACCCCCTGCAACCCTGGCCCTGGGTAGAAAGAATGGCTCTCAGAGACAGTGAACTTGCCTCTGCCATGTTGTTGTGGGTAGAGTTGGTTCTAGGCATGCCCACTTAGCATTTTAAAAAAAGTGCTCCTGGTCAAAAAATAATTACAGATACACACACAATAAAGCCAGATTTAGATAAAAAAAAAAGACCTCTGAATGAGTCACAGTGTTGGATAAATCTACGTAAGCTTAGGAGAGAGAAGAAAAAGAATATAGACATTTAAAAAAAATAAAAAGGTAAAGTCTTTAGAGAGACACAGCACAGACAGTCACAGATTAAAGGAGTAAAGTAAAATAAGCCATGTAAAAATGGAATATACACAGAGAGTCTAGATTATGCATATTATTATGATTTCTTTTAGTTTTTTGGCTGTAGAGAGACATTTGATTCTGGGGATTGCTAAGCTAAACCAACACATGTATTTTAAAGGTATCTTGACTTCAAAATTTGGGTCTAAGGATATATTGCTGGTTTTTTATGTTTTGTTTTGTTTTGTTTTTAGAAACAGGGTTTCTCTGTATAACAGTCCTAGCTGTCCTGGAAGTAGCTCTTGTAGACCAGGCTGGCCAAGCTCACAGATATTCATCTGACTCTGCCTCCCATGTGTTGGGATTAAAGGTATGTGCCACCACTGCCCAGCATGGGCATGTTTTTTTGGAAAAGAGGTTCTGCTTTTGTTTCCACAGAGGATAAGAACCTGTGGATTCCTTCCAGACTAATGTGGTTTGACGGAACAAGACTATCCCCCCCCCAGAGGTCTCTGTGAACCCTAGGAATGCTTTGTCCAAAAAACAGCAGGAAGCATTTTGGAGAGAACTATGCCTAAATTCCCCAAATATTGTTTATAAATGTTTATTTGCTTTTAAAGAGGGATATGTTATAGAGATGGATACTTTACATTGATAAGGATCTTCGTCTATTGATACAAATTTCAGGTCAATTTTGTTAAACTGTGTATATGTATTTCTGTTCCTGATTAAGGTATTGTGTTTATGCAGCTCATTTAAAAATGTAATCTATAATTAAGAAATACAGGTTAATAGATAATCATCTATAATAGTCAAGCTGGTAGTCATGTTTGTTAGGTTTTCTAGATACATAGAGATATATATCAGTAAGTTAGGTATTCTTCAAATCTTTCAAAGACTAACAGGATATAGCATTTAAATGTTTTAAGAACTTAGGACTTTTCATGATAATGAGACACATTTGCACCAATTACTTCGAGAGGAAGATGGGCATCGAAGAGGCTCCTTATGGACTTGGTTAGCCCTTTGGACGAGACACTGCTCTTGCCTGGTCAGGTTGGTGTTATTTATGCTGTATGAACTGGACATGCAGGGCCCATAGAAAAATGAACTGAACTTGCTGAACTTACCTAAAGGTGAGACAGTCCTTTGGGATTCCTGCTTCATGATAGAACAGAAAGAGTCTGCCAGATGTTCTGCAGGACACAGAAGAAAGCAACTGATGGACTTTGCCATTACAAGGCAGAACAGATCTTCAAATTTCTTGCTTCAAGGAAAAGTCTGCTGGATCCTATGGACCTATAGGCTGAAGATTGAATGCCCCAATGTTACAGAAGAATTTTGGGTGAGATGTCTCTGTCAATTCTAGAGTTTTGGACGTTGCTTACAATGCACTTCCTATTCACTTAGGTAATATATCCTTCTGCGGCCTTTGATGGAGTTGAAGAATAGTTATAATTATAGTTTTCCTTAGTTATAATAGGAGATAAATTAGATATAAATATTGTAACTTTAATTCTTACTTGATAACTGTTTTGTTGTAATTTTACTATGTTAAAGTTAAAACTTTCCTTTCTATTTAGACAGAAAAGGGGAGATGATGTGGGAAGTCCTTCTGTATATGTGTTGCTTTTAGTGGTTAATGAACTAAAAGCTGCTTGGGCCTATGACAGGGCAGAATAGATCTAGGTGGGAAAACTAACCTGAATGCTGGGAGAAAGAAGGTGGAGTCAGAGAGAAGCCATGGAGCTGCTGCCGGTGACAGACACCAGATGCTGGATGGAACTTTACTGGTAGGTCACAGCCATGTGGTGATACACAGATTAATAGAAATGGTTTAATTTAAGAAATAAGAGCTAACTAGCAATATGTCTAAGTGATGGGTCAAGCAGTGTTTTAATTAATATAAATTTCTGTGTGATTATTTCAGAAGTTTGGGTGGCTGGGAAATGAGCAAGCAACCTCCAACAACACACAGGGGATTTTCTTGTCCCATTGATGTTTGTTTTATTGTCTGAGACAGCGACTCCCTATGCAAATCCTGTGTCCTGGAATTGTTGGTTCTTAAAAACAGGACGTGAGCCAGGTATAGTGATGCAGGCCTTTACTCCCAGAGCCTGTAAAACTTGGTCCTGATCTCTCAACAGGGGGAGCTCTCACTCCAGATAATTCTGTTCAAGTAGCATTCTTGCATGTTATCTGAAGTTGTCTGACATTGGTTGCAGAAATAGGGGCCAGAGAAGTTCCTGGGCAGCAGTGTGTGAGGGAGGACAGGGTCAGAAGAAGTGGAGCATGGTGGATGGGGAGTTAGGGGGGTTTCAGGAAGTGTTACACTCTCAGATTTTCCATTGGCAAGCAGCAGCTTGAGAAGTGTAAGGTTGCAGGAGGATTAGCGGTGAGCACCGTACAAACCACAACAGGTTCACGGGCAGCTGTCCTTTGATGGGAAGAGGCACAGCAAAGACACCTTCTGCTCCGATGGCACATTTGGTTGATAGGGATGTGAAGCCCGACGGTAGGACCAGGTGACAGTAGAAAGAGGAGGAGAGATTCCTGCTTCCAGGATTACTATGGTCCCTTTAATTCTCTCATCTCACCTTTGTCCTTAACTTGGAGGGAGGAACGAAAAACAACCTATGATTTCCTAATTGTGGATATTGGAACCAACCATTGTGTTACAATCACGATGTAGAGTATCTGGCTCTTGATTTCCTAACTCTTTTTTTCTCTCCTGAGACAGGGTTTCTCTGTGTCGTACTGACTGTCCTGAAACTCACTCTGTAGACCATGCTGACCTTGAACTCAGTGTTCTGCCTGTCTCTGACTCCCAGCACTGGGATTAAAGGTGTGTACCACCACTGCCTGGCCCCTAACTCTTCTTTAATCAAATAAAAGACTAAACATAGGTGAATGAGACTAGGGCCCCACGAGCCCTCTAAGTTTGCCTCTCAGGTTTCTCACCTGGCTTGGATCAGCAGATGATACAATTATAGTGATCTTAAACAAGACAACCACATCATCCACCCCCAAGGCTCAGGAAATATCACTGAAGAAGGGCAGAGGATGTAAGGGCAAGGGATGGGAATGCATGCTGGTGTCTTTGCTGGGTTTGCTATGGTTGTGATGAGACCTATGACGAGAAATGACTTGGGGAGGAAAGGGTTTATTTTGCTTACACTTCCACATCACTGCATCACTGTTCATCACTGAAGGGAGTTAGGACAGGAACTTAAGCGTGGTAGCATGGCTTGCTAGACTTTTGTTCCTATACATTCCAGGACCTTCTGTCCAGTAGTATCACCACCTCCAATGGGTTGGGTCCTCCTCCATTGATCACCAATTAGGAAAATGCCCTATAGGCTTACCTGCTTACAGTTTAGATATTCTGGAGACTGGATATTTTCTTAAATGAGTTTCCCTCCTCTCAGATGACTATAGCTTATGCTAACTTGACAAAAAGTAAGATAAACTAGACAGCACACTTGTGAATAACTGCTTTCTGGATATGATCTGAATTTACAGCTGCTTTGATTACCTGCAGAAGTCCTGCATAAGATAGGACTCTTCAACATTCTAGTATGGTTAAGGGGGTGAATCACAGACTCTAGGGAGCTACTGGACATTCTTGCTGCCTGGGCAGGAGGAATCATATCCATCCATGGTCCAATAAACAACCTCCATGCACCCTGAGGTAAGCAACCCTAATTAAATCTGGTGCATCACAGAAACCAAAACCAAACCACAAAAAGTAGTATTTGGATTTGTTGGGAAGAAGAATGATGTCAGTGAGACCAGGATGGGGGAGGGAGGGTCATGGAGGAGAGGGGGTGAGCATTCTATCTACATGTGAAATAGTAAAAATAAAGACATAAAAAATTATTTTTCAAAAATAAAAACAGCCACTGTCTGAAGGAATAGCTGCAATAACAGTTCCCTGTAGGCAGTCAATCCCTAGAGCCCACAGGCAGGAGAGAACTGACCCCCACAAGCTGTCCCCTGACTTACACACACACACATAAAGAAAAATACATGTTTTTTTTTAAAAGATGTCAGGCTTTAATCTCAGAGTTTTCAAAAGAAGCAGATATGAAGCATTTATCTAATTATTCTTTATCAATAAAAACTCAGGAGTCAGATATTGGGGTAAACTCATTGATCAGAGAAGTGGTGGAGAAGCACCCAGAGACCTCCTCACTCTCCTTCCTCAATCCAAAAAAAACTTAGAATCTTTCTAAGCCCTATCCTACGCTTTCCTGAGGTTCTCTATATGTCTTTGGTCCTCCAAAACCTCTATGACTAATTTTGGTCAGCTAGTAGCTAGCTCCGCTCTCTGATTCAAAGTAAACTTTATTGACAGTCTCAGGAGTGTCAGAGTGGGATCAAAATATCCCACAATTCCACATTTTTATTTAGATAAATAAAATTTACTCTGATAGATTAAAACTATATACAATAAGAATAATTATCAGATAAGAAACATTCACAATGGCAGTCCATTTGCATTAGGCAAATTCAGAGAAAATATTCCATTATCTATTCTATCTTGGTGAGTCCAACGTTTTTGTGCCTAATTCATTTCTATCCTATCTTGCATTACCAACTCAAAACTATCTTAGATTTCAAAATATTTTTTAGATAAATAATTTAAGATTTTATGTCTCTTAATCTTATATGCTTTATACCTCTTTTGTGAGTTTATTTTCTGAATTTGTTAACAAGAAAAACAGTAATTATAACTGTTTAGTCTTTAACTCCATCAGAGATCCAATATAATATTATCCGAGTAATCAGGAAGTATAGAACAAACAACTTCTAAAACTATAGACATGATAGAGATGTTTGTTTGTCTGGACAATCACCCAAGTTTCCTCTGCAATGTTGGGGCATCCGTCTTCAACCCACAGGCCTAGAATATCTGACAGACTTTTCTGTGGAGCAGGAATTTTGAAGGACTTGCCTAACTTGTCTTGGCAAAGTTTGGTAGTCACTTTCTTTATGTCTTGCTTGTCCAGTTTGGACAGCATGCTGTCAGCAGTCAGGGCATGGACAGTTTATAACTTTGCCATAATGAAAACAAACTCCATATAGAGGTTCTTTGTTTCCCATTGTCCTTGGTGCTGACAGGAGCAGACAAGTCTCACTGTCGTACAAAGCTTTATGTTATTAAAACGTCTTAAATGGCATATTATGGAGGTCTCTGAAGTGTTTGAAGACCATCTGGCTATCTAAAGTATATCTCTGTTTAACCTTGAAAACATACCTACCATGACCACAAAATTTGATTGTTATAGATGACTAACAATGGACCTACATTTCTTACTTATCTTGAACAGTTTGTAACAATAGCTTTGAAGGAGTAGAACTTTACTTACATTTTAGAATGAGCTGTATAGGTACAATACCTTAAACAGGAGCAGAAACATATATACAGTATATTAAAACAAAATAACCTTAAATTTGTATCAATATACAAAAATATCTTAAACAAGAGTGGAAACATATGTAGTATACAAAAACAACCTTAAATTTGTATCAATATACAAAAATCCATACCAATGTAAAGTATTTAAGACTAGTTTTTGTTTGTTTGTTTGTTTTTGTTTTTTGAGACGAGGTTTCTCTGTAGCTTTGGAGCCTGTCCTGGAACGAGCTCTTGTAGACCAGGCTGGTCTCAAACTCACAGAGATCCACCTGCCTCTGCCTCTCAAGTGCTGGGATTAAAGGCGTGTGCCACCACCACCTGGCTCGCTGTGTTAGTTTTAAAGTAGATTCAACAATCTACTCTTTTTGTTCTATCATTTCTATATCTCCCCTTTTTCTTTCAGAACGAGATCCTTGAATCTAATCTCCCTTGTTTAGTTTCTTTCCTTACCATGACCAGGAACAACTTGCAGCTAGCCCCCCAAATGATGATAAGCATCCATAATCTAAAGAACAACCCAAAGCCACCCATGTCACCTCTTGGGAATGTGCATCCTGTTCTTAAAATTATTTTCTCTTGTCTGGGGGCAATAGCATCTTTAGGGGTCCTTGAGAAGACTGAGTTAATGGTCAAGTCCTAGGAGAGCTAGCTATTGTCCAGTCTTGATGTGAGAGAAAAGAACGGGGCTTCTCTGCAGTCCTGGCTGGGGTAGTTTGTGAGGCTGAACCATCTCAGCTAACCACCTTGAATTGTCCTGAGAAGTTTGTAGTTCAAAACTGATCTTTGGGTGATGTGTTTTAGTTAATGGTGTTTCTCCAATTCAGGCGATATCGTCGTTGTGGGCCCCATCATCCTTTAGGAGATTTCAAAGGTCACTGTTAGGAATAGTCACAGTTCACTGCAGAACACTTAAACATTTTAAATGTCATATTCAGCAGATCTCAGAGATGTTAAAGGACCACAGTTTATCAAATACATCTAGGATACACAAGCTTAATTCCTAGTTACCTGATTCAGACTCAAGCTGAAATCATGTATAAGAAGATAGATAAAGCCTATTTCTAGGATTGGTTAGTACTCTTTATGACCATTAATGTATCATGACGGCTGGCTTGTTGGGGTTTCTGTCCCGCCTGGTACCCCAACAGCTGGCAAATCCCAAAGAGAAATTATACACAGGACTCCATTAGGTTATAAACTGATTGGCCCATTGGGTCAGGCTTCTTATTAGTCCTTGTAACTTATATTAATCCATTATCATTATCTATGTTAGCCATAATGGCTCAGTACTTTTTCCAGCGGGGGCAGCTTACATGTTGCTTCTTCAGTGATCTGCGCAGGAGTGGCTGAGGGAGCTTCTGCTTCCAGAATACTCCCAGTCTCTTTGTTCCACCCCTACTTCCTGTCTGGCTTTCCCGCCTATACTGCCTGCCTGGCCAATCAGCGTTTTATTAAAATATGATTGACAGAATACAGATAATTCTCCCGCACCACATTAATATCATGACAAAATTTAAATATACATATATATTAATCTTATACATTTTGAGATAATATTTTTACATTCAGGGCCCAGCCACCTGTGGCATTTGGGGCTGGGGCCAGGCAGCAGCTGGAGGCTGCTGTGGAGAAGCTGCAATGGGAAAATGCCAGACTCCTGTGGAGGCCTATGGGGAGGGAGAGAAAGCCAGCCAGAGCAGCCACTGCAACAGCTGCCTCATCATCTCATCCCCACATTGGAGGCCAGATGAAGCGTTTACCTAATTATTCTTTATCAATAAAAACTTGGAAATCAGATATCGAGGTAAGAACCTGAGTGATCAGAGACGTGGCAGAGAAGCCAGAGACTTCCTCTCTCTTTTTCCTCCATCCAAAAAATGCTGAAAATCTTTCTATGCCCTACCCTACTACTTCCTGTGATTCTCTGTATGTCCTTGGTTCTTCTCCAAAACCTCTGTGGCTAATTTTGGTCAGCTAGTAGCTAGCTCTACCCTCTGATTCAATGTAAACTTCATTGCTGGTCTTGGGAGTTTCAGAGTATGATCAAAATATCCCATAACACAGATATCTATAGTTGTTTATTTTTATTTATTTATTTGGTTCTTGAGACAGGGTTTCTCTGTGCAGCCTTGGCTGTCTTAGAACTTAATTTGCAGAGCAGGCTGGCCTTGAACTCAGAGATTCACCTACCTCTGCTTCTGAGTGTTGAGATTAAAGGAATGCACAACCACTGCTGGTCTTAGATGTTGATTTTTAAATATAAAATTATCTGTTCTTAAAATGTTGGCAGCTAATTTATATTAATTTTGAAAGCAGACGTCATCTGTCCTGTGGCTTACGGGCTTGTGACCGTCCATCTATGATATTTATACCATCAAATAGCTCCCAATCAGTGTAATTCAGTGTAGGAAATCCTCCCAGTTTGTTTGCTTGCTTGCTTTTGCTACTACCAGGGATGGAACCAAGGACCTCATGCATCCTGGCCTGGCCAAGTGCTCTGTTGCTGACCTACAGCCCTGACTACAATAACTCTTATAAAGGAAAAAAGTTTAACTGGGATGGCTTACATTTTCAGAGGTTATTCCATTGTCATCATGGTGTGACATGGTGGCATGCGGGCAGACACGGTCCTGGAAAAGTAGCCAAGTATCCTCCATCTTGATTTGTAGGCAACAGGAGGTGGTCTGTCTCTCTGGGTGTGGCTTGAGCATATATGAGACCTCAAAGCCCACCTCCACAGTGATACACTTCCTCCAACAAGACCACACCTCCTAATATGTCACTCCCTTTGGGGGCCATTTTCTTTCACACATCACATCCTGCAATCACCTTTTCATCTATCCATCAAAAAGTTTACGCTGAGAGTTCATGAACAGTGAATTACGCCTAAAATCTAATCTACATGGGAAGTAGAAAAAGACAAGACATGCTGAGTAAATTGGGAGCATGGGGACCTTGGGAGAGGGTTGAAGAGGAGGGGAGAGGCAGGGAGGGGAGCAGAGAAAATGTAGAGCTCAGTAAAAAAATCAATAAAAAAATTTACGCCTAAAAATGGGCTTAAGTAAGAAAAACAAATCCACGCTGGATCACCATTCAGCAGCCTGCTGGAGTTCTGGAATCTCTATGTGTGGATGGGTAAAGAAGTTCTCTTTCTTCTCTCAGTTAGAGGGAAAGTTGAGAGAAACTTTCCCTGGGGAAGAGAGGTGACACTGGGGGGTTGTGCTTCCATTGGTCCACGCAGGAGGAAACTCCCCCGAGAGCCCTTTCACCAGTGCTGCAAAGCTGTTGATCTCTTTCTCATGGTGACCCAATGAAATGAAAGCTGACCCCAAGAGTCTCCTGAAATACACAGACACCATCGTTTCTTGGCTCCTGAGCAGAGCTCCCTCCTCTCAAACCCTCTTCATTCACTTGAAGCACACGTCCAAAGAAAACACAAGTGCTAGAAACAGATTCCACAGCACACACACTTTTAGACAGGGCCTCACTATGCAACCTTGGCTAGCCTGGAGCTCATTATGTGTAGACGTGGTTGGTTCCGAACTCATAGAGATCCTCCTGCGTCTGCCTCCCGAGTGTTGGAATCAAAGGCCTGCACTACCATGCCTGACCTCTTTGGGAAGTTTTCGTTTGCCAATTCTTTCTGCATGGCAAGGACAGGTTATTGGGGGTCCTAAAGCATTCCCATGGTGGGGGGGGGGCAAGTGTCCACTGGGCATGGTGACGGCTCTGGTTCCTGAAGGGAACACTCATAGTCACGTGCTTATCCAGATCCTACCCTTCACTGCATTCTTGGCCCAAGGCAGTGAAAAGCAAAGCTCCAAAAGCAATCTATGTCCCCAAGAGAGAATGTCCCTTAGCCACTGCCAGGGTGGTACAATATTGCCACTTCTGTGGAGCTCTGGCCGAAGCTAACTAGGAATTGGGGCAGCATGCTGCCTCCCAATTCTGTAGATACCTTAGCTGGCCAGGACTGTTTCCTGACTGGTAAGGGTTGGGATCCACAAGTTTGCCTTAGTATGTGGGGATCAGGAATGCCATCTTTTTTTGTTTTGTTTTGTTTTGTTTTTTAATAAATGAACAAACTCCTGAAATAGGTTAGCACAGATATTGCAGGAGACATTTAGTCTTGAAAGACAGGAAAGACCCTATAGTGGGGTACGAAAGGACATACACAGAGGCCAATCATAGGCACAGCAAGGGACTCGTAGATCTGGGGCGAGACTGAAAGACAGTCTGGAGGATGAGTCCTCCAAAGGAGTCTCTGCTGGACCACAGCTGGAATTTGAGCTACCAGGAGATTACCTAACACATAGAATAGAGCCACCTGCTCTTTCCTCAGAGGGTCCTTTTAGATGAGCCCATGTTCAGGCATCATTGCAATCTCTATATTTTGACCATCAGTCTACACTTTGTTTTGGGGGTCCTGAGTCAGCTGCACTGTTCTATTACGACAGCACTTTTGTTTGTCCCTCTTAGAGTTAACCTCCTGCCTACCACCAGGTTTATAGGAGTGAGGCTCCAGACACGTGTAAGACCAGCTAGGGCTCAGATTCCTTGTCTTGGATGCTGACCTGTGGGGATTTAGCTTTGGTGTTTGATCTTTTGTCTCTACCAGGCATACAAAGATAAGGGTCAAGAAAAAAGATGAAGGTAGCAGTTCTTTCAGTGCTAAGAGTGCACCCCGCATACACATATGCAGACACCCCGCATACACATATGCAGACACCCCGCATGCACATATGCAGACACCCCGCATGCACATATGCAGACACCCCGCATACACATATGCAGACACCCCGCATGCACATATGCAGACACCCCACACGCACATATGCAGACACCCCGCATGCACATATGCAGACACCCCGCATACACATATGCAGACACCCCGCATGCACATATGCAGACACCCCGCATGCACATATGCAGACACCCCGCATACACATATGCAGACACACAAACATGCAAGCACACAAACATTTTTTAAAAGGGGAATCTAAACAATTCCTGGGCAAATCACTGGTCAGGTGGCTTTTTTTTTATACCCCTCTAAACATCAGGTAAATACAGGAAGTTTAGAATTTCCTCTGCTCTGTTGTATTTGAGAACAGAAAATGGAGAAGTTGGCTTGGCAAGTCTCCTGAAGCCAGAAGAGCATCTGCTTTCTGGCAAAGAGAAGAGTAGCAGGCCAGTGGGAGGAGAATCGTGTCCACAGGAAGCCAGTAGAAGAGGGCATCGCTATGAAAGCAGTGTAGTAAGAACAGCCATTGCTGTCAGAAACAAGATGTTAAGACCGCTAAGAAGCCTGATGGTAATTATAGGGAATTCCAGCCAGGTGGAAAACCCTTGCATAATGACTTTCTTTTTTCTTCTCTTAATTGCCCTAAGATATCTCCACAGTTCCCGGGCCTCTCAGCAGAGGCATCTCAGCTCTACTGCTATGTAAAAATAGGAATTAGCTTTTTCAAGAATTGTGCCCAACTTAGTGGAAGATGTTGAAATTCCAAATTAGCAGGGGCAGGGGGAAATGTGATTAAAAAATACAGAATCAGAAAAAAGACATCAGAAAATAGTCTAGTTCTACTAGGTTATAGGAATGTTGGATATAGGGTGTGTGTGTGTGTGTGTTTGTGTAATGGAGGCTTTGGGAGAAGATGCAGTATTTTTGTCATTTTTAAAATTGTTTTATTGAGATATATATTTTTCTCTGCTCCCCTTCCTTCCTCTCCCCTCTTCTTTTATCCTCTCCCATGGTTCCCATGCTCCCAATTTACTGAAGAGATCTTGTCTTTTTCTACTTTCCATGTAGATTAGATCCATGTATGTCTGCCTTAGGGTCCTCATTGTTGTCTAGGTTCTCTAAGATTGTGAATTGTAGGCTGTTTTGTTTGCTTTGTATCTAAAAACTACTTATGAGTGAGTACATATGATAATTGTCTTTCTGGGTCTGGGTTACCTCACTCAATATGATGTTTTCTAGTTCCATCCATTTGCCTGCAAATTTCAAGATGTCATTATTTTTTTCTGCTGTATAGTACTCCATTATGTAAATGTACCACATTTTCCTTATCCATCTTCGGTTGAGGAGCATTTAAGTTGTTTCCAGGTTCTGGCTATGACAAACAAAGCTGCTGTGACATAGTCGAGCACATATCCTTGCAGTACAATTGAGCATCCTTTGGATATATACCTAAAAGTGGTATTGCTGGATCTTGAGGAAGGTTGTTTACTAATTTTCTGAGAAACCACCATAGGGATATCCAAAGGGGCTCTACCAGCTTGCACTCCCACCAGCAATGCAGGAGTGTTCCCTTTGCCCCACAACCTCTCCAGTATAAGTTGTCAACAATGTTTTTGATCTTGGCCATTCTTACAGGTGAAAGATGGAATCTCAGAGTTGTTTTGATTTGTATTTCTCTGATGACTAAGGATGTTGATCATTTCCTTAAGTGTCTTTCAGCCATTTTAGATTCCTCTGTTGAGAGTTTTCTGTTTAGGTCTGTACTCCATTTTTTAAGTTGGATTATTTGTTTTTTTGATGACCAATTTCTTGAGTCTTTGTATATTTTGGCAATCAGTCTTCTGTCTGATGTGGGGTTGATGAAGATCTTTTCCCTTTCTGTAGGCTGTCGTTTTGTTTTGTTGACTGTGTCCTTTGCTTTACAGAAGCTTTTCAGTTTCAGGAGGTCCCATTTATTAATTGTTTCTCTCAGTGTCTGTGATACTGGGATTATATTTAGGAAGTGGTCTCCTGTGCCAATGCGTTCAAGTGTGCTTTCAACTTCCTCTTCTATGAGGTTCAGTGTGGTTGACTTTATGTTGAGGTCTCTGAGAGGCAGTATTTTGGAGAGAGGTTTGGATCACAATGTCTGAATTCCATGACATGACAGGAAGCTAGCTAGTGTTACCCTAAATATCTTAAATTCCATGTCAGGAAGCTAGTATTATCCTATGTTTCTTCTTCTTCTTCTTCTTCTTCTTCTTCTTCTTCTTCTTCTTCTTCTTCTTCTTCTTCTTCTTCTTCTTCCTCTTCCTCTTCCTCTTCTTTCTCTTCTTGCTTCTTTCTTTCTTCCTTCTCCTCCTTCCTTTCCTTCTCCTCCTCCTCCTTCTCCTCCTCCTCCTCATTCTTCTTCTTTTTTTGAGACAGGGTTTCTCTGTGCTGAAACTTGCCCTGTAGGCTAGGCTGGTCTCAAACTCGAATTTAGAGATTCACTTTCCTCTGCCTCTCAAGTGCTGGGATTAAAGGATTGCCTGGCATGTTCTGAATGTCTTTAACTGATTTTTTTTAACTTCCTTCAGTGATGAACAGTGATGCAGAGATGAGGAAGTGTAAGCAAAATAAACCCTTTCCTCCCCAAGTTGTTTCTGGTCATAGGTCTCATCACAACCCTAGCACCCCAGCAAAGACACCAGCACGCATTCCCATCCCTTGCCCTTACATCCTCTGCCCTTCTTCAGTGATATTTCCTGAGCCTTGGGGTGGATGATGTGGTTGTCTTGTTTAAGATCACTGTAATTGTATCATCTGATGATCCAAGCCAGGTGAGAAACCTGAGAGGCAAACTTAGAGGGCTCGTGGGCTGCAGGGGAGGGGAGGCAGACCAGAGCCAAGATAGGCTCTCTTAGTAGTCCTGATAGAGATCAGGTCTTAGTTTCGGTTCGCTAGACTGGACAGAGCTAAACAGGCAGTCCTCAGGAAAACCACAACTTAGGAGAAACAGTCATCAGGTGCCCCTCAGCCTCTGTTAGCTCAGCAGGCACCCCATGACCCCTTCTACTGACCCAGCCAGCCCCCAAAGCCCCTTTGCTGGCTCAACAGGTAGCCCCCAGTCTCCTGATAACTAAAGGTAGCTTTTCCTACCCTGATGCTGGAAGGTCCCTAACCACTAGCACCTCTCCCCATTCAACCCCCATACTAATCTTCCATCCACCAATCAGCCTAGATTAATCCCTCCTCTCTGGAATTTCCTTAACTCTGCTTAAAACGAGCTTGTGACCTTTGGAGGTTGCCAAGTGCCACCCCAACATTGGGATTAATAAAGCACTCTTGTTATTGCATATGTGGCTGTTGGTCTTTCCTTGGAGGGGCTTCTCTTAGACCCTAACACAACTAATGTCCCATATCTTGATTTTGGTTGTAATTGGACAGAATTATGTAGTGCCAAACTTATCAAACTATATATTTAAGATGGCTGCATGTCCTAGTACATAAATTAAATCTTAGTAAAGCCAGTTTTAGGGAAGAGACAGTTGCACTTTTGCTAGAAGGAATGATTTCGTTTCTGCTAACTGAAGTACCTTATAGCTTTTTGGGAAGGAGGAAAGAAGGAAGAGAAGAAGTGAGGGAGAGAGGGAGGAATCTTTGTTTATTAATATGTGTAATCTTACACATTAGATTGTGTAAGATGCACTAGAAAGAGGGGCCACAGTAGGACAGTAGGAGAGGTGGGCACAGCCATCTAAGCACTGGGGAGGCAGAGGCCGGAGGACCAGCAGTTTGAGGCTAGTTGGGTATACGGAAGACTCTGTCTCAGAAACCAAAACAAAACAGAACAAAACTGTTGGCTGCACTTTTCTGTGAATCCCCACACCCGATTCAGGTGCATGCTTTCCCGAATCGAGCCCACGAGAATGGATGAATATCCTAAGGTTTTTTTTTTTTAAATATTTATTTATTATGTATACAATATTCAGTCTGCATGTATGACTGCAGGCCAGAAGAGGGCACCAGACTTCATTGCAGATGGTTGTGAGCCATCACTTGGTTGCTGGGAATTGAACTCAGGACCTTTGGAAGAGCAGGCAATGCTCTTAACCTCTGAGCCATAAGGGTTGAACAGACACACACAAAGAGACCAGGCTCATTCACCAAAGGAGTAAATGGCCACTTTATTAAGCACAAGTCAGGTATATATATGAAGGGGGCAAAGGACAAAAGCCCCTTCCATCCGGAACAGGGGAAGAGGATGTCAGGTGTCAGGCACCAAAGGCCAGAGAGCAGCTGCAGTGGCAGACTATAGTTGCCAGAGGGATCCTTGCTTGCAGGTGGAATTACCATAACAAAAGAGGGCCAAGTTCTTTCTAAGCTAAACCCTCAGGCCGGTGCAAGAACAGAGAGGCCAGGAAGCCAGAGGAAAAATGACCCTGCATAGCGCCTCGAACAAAGGGGAAAAAACCTGGGTACCAACAAGTCAAAACCTAACACAAAATAACAAAAAGACATCCAAGAGGAGTTACTCAGTACACGTACACCACTCCACACTTGGAGGAACCCCAAGAGAGCATCTCTGTAAGCAGTAATAGGCACATTCAGGCCTAGGTTGTCCTGGGAGGGCTCCCGAGGGACTGAACACACAGGCCCAGATCAATATCCTTTAATAAGACCAAGAAAAGAAAAACGCAGAGGAAAGCCAGTTTCCTGACTTCAGAATTCTCCTGAGCTAAACAGTTATGCCATGTGATAGCCACATCCTGTGGGAGGTACCTTCCAGATTGTCTTGATGCCTGAGAGAACTCTCACACGCAGGGAAAAAAAGGTTGGTCAGTTCTTCCTTCACAGGCTCCAAATAAAACAGCCAGCGAGCTAAAAGCAGGAGCTAGCAACTAAGGAGGACAGACAGGATTTGGTTTCTTCTGCTCACCTGACGTAAGGCAGGCCCCAGGGGGGAGATCTTGGATCTCAGAGCCAAGATCAGTTGTTTGTGGTGTTCAACCTCAGTTCCTGCTGAAAACCAGGCAAGAGTAAGGTGTGCTCTAGGAAAAGCAAATGATAGGTAAAGAAATACTGTTCTCTCCTTCCTGAGGGGCAATGTGGTACAGGAGACAGCTTGAGCCCCAATAAGTCTTAGTGATTACGGGTTGGATCTCTCCTCTAATCATGTTCTTTAATTACAGAAGCTAATAGTCACCTTGATGAGGTTTACGGAGCAGGCACGCAGGCACCTAGCACAAAGCCTCGTACTAAGTGCCTAGGGAATAGTAAACGTTATCTGAACAGCGTCTGAGATACCACTGGAGAATGTTGAGCAGTGAACATCCTATGTAAACAGTGACTAAATAAACGGTGAATGTGCGCGTGGACCTCTGATGGAGGTTGTTGCCATTGCAGGACTAACCCCAGGAGAGTTGAGTAAGAGTAAGCCTGGTGGAGACTCGCTGCCTTCAGTGGGGAAGCAAAGCAAGATCTCCGCCTGGTTGGCACTTCTCTTTGTCCTCACGCCGGTTTCGTTCCCCGAAGGCTACTCTCATGGGCTCTCTTACTCAAGCTCCTATGCTGGCTCCCAGGTTAATTGGCCGGTGTGGGCTCTGACAACTTCTCACTGAGCGAGAGGAGGGAGTTTGGGCATTGCATCCCTGCTGCCTCTCTGTGCCCACGCCATGTCTTTGGCAGTGCCAGCATCCTTTCAGAATGATACGTCTAGGCTGCTCCTTGATCACCTTTCTTGCTTTATTATAGACACTAGGGCTGTGCTGTTTAATAATGCTCACAGTTTCAGAGGTGTGAAAAATCTTGGCCATCCCTCATGTTAGGACTTCCTTTACTCTTTCATGCCTGGGTGGTAATTTTTTATTCGTTTGGCTTTTGTTACAGATCTGTAGGCAGCATTGTCCTTCTGTGTCTCATTAAGCCCATTTCTGTAATCTGTGAGGTGGGCCCCTCTTTAGAGTCTATGATGGGACCATTTGAGGCACATACTATTCTATGTCAAGGTTCTGACTCAGGGGTCTCTAAAGGGGTCACAAATGTATGCTTTAGGGAATGACAGTTGTTATTACCTTCCCTGGGTAACAAGGCTCTGAAAAGGTGTTAAAATCTCTCCATGTTTGCTTTCAGGGACCAGAACTTTGTGGGTTAGAATAGCTCAATGTCCTGATCCCAGAGAGGAACTGTCTCCCAAGAAAAGGTTAATCTCTGTCTGACAATTATCTAAAAGTAAGTTAATACGTAGTTATTCATGGTTTTGTTTTACCTTTTCTGTAAACTGTAACAGGGCTATATAGGCAAAGCGGGGGCACAGGGAATCTTTCCCTCCCCAGGTTTGGCCAAAAGTCTAAATAAACACACTCCTTTTTGTCAATTCCTATCTCTTAGTTTCAGTCCAACCTAAGCAGAGAACCTGAGATTAAATGGAAACAACCACTTAACCTGGATTGTGCCAGCAAAGATTTCATGCCCCCTAATACGTTTCCTGGAAGTATTAGAAACACAGCTAGCAAGGTAAAGAAGAAACAACAGCCCAATAACAGTGGCAGATAATCTAATACCAGCTAATAATGCGTTAAAGTTGGGCGAGTGGGGAGAGCTTGGCCCTCAGTTAACAAGAAACCCAAATGAGACAAGCCTGAGACTTTTAGCACTCAGCCAGGTAACCATAGGATAATCAGGAAGGCCTCTGTGGAGGGTGAAATGGAACGGTCCCCATAGCTCATAAGTTTGACTGCTTGGTCTCCAGTTGTTGGCTGTATGGAGAGGATCGAGAGGTGTGTTGTTGGGGGTAGGCTTTGAGGTTACAAAATACCTGAGCCATTTTGAGTTGGCTCTCTCTGCCGCCTTGTGCATCATGACGTGAGTGCTCACTTGTTCCTGCTGCTGTTGTGGAGTCTAGTCCTCTGAAGCCTTATGTACATTTAAGTTTCCTCAGTCATGGTGGGTTGTCACAATAGAACAGAAACTAAGACAGCCTCAGTGTCTGCTTTGTGATTTTAGGAACAAATTCCAATGAGCACATTTAAAAGGGGCAAATGGGGCTTGGGGTGTTGATGTGGGATTCCCCTCTGTGTGCTGTATCATTGGTTAATAAAGGAACTGCTTTGGGCCTATAGCAGAGCTATAGGTGAACAGAGCTAGGTGGGGAAAACTAAACTGAATGCTGGGAGAAAGGAGGCAGAGTAAGAGAGAAGCCATGGAGCTGCTGGCAGAGACAGATGTGCTGAAACTTTGCTGGTAGGCCATGACCTTGTGGTGATGCACAGATTAATGGAGATGGGTTAAATTAAGATGTAAGAGTTAGCCAATAAAAAACTAGAGCTAATAGGCCAAGCAGTGATTTAAATAATACAGTTTCTGTGTGATTATTTTGGGGCTAAGCAGATGGGAACGAAACAAGAGGCCTCCTCCAACTGGTGTAGCTCACTGGTAGAGTTCAAGTTTAGCATATGTGAGGCTCCTGGTTTAAGTCCCAGCACCCCCAAAATAAAATAAAAATCAAAGAAAAAATAAATATACATTACTATATTTGTTAGGACCACACTGTTTAGTATGGAGATTCTGCACTTCCTGTAGTGTACTGGTGGCAACTCTGGAGAGATTAGTCTGCCAGCAAGGTCACAGAGGTCGTAGGTCTCACCTGTTGGGGTTACCAGGAGCACCAGAGACGACCACTCAGACAGTTTATAGTCAACTGCACTGGTGTTCAGGGTCCTGGGCGTAGACTTGGGTGTCCAGAGCGTGGGATTTTTAAAGGCAGAAACCACATCCTGGCATCTTGATAGTCAAACCTGAACTGGTCTCAGCAAGAATACAAGGTGGAGAAACCTCTTCTGCCTGCCCTGTCACATACATGCCCCATGCCCAGCCATGGATGGACATCACACAACCAACTCATTGATATTTTGGAGTTTAAAAAAAAACAAACCTTCCAGGTCTTTTGTTTCTATACAATGGCTTCTGGCTTTGTGTTTTTATGTTATTTCTCCGTGTGTGAGTGTGTGTGTGTCTCTGTGTCTACACGTGTTGCTTGTGCTTTTTCTTGGGCTCTTTTTATCTCTTTTGTTCTATTCCATTTTGTTTTTATTTTATCTTATTTTGTTATTATTATTAAATACAAATTATCATTATTAGGCATGAAAATAATATAAGCATTTTATAATAAAATTGCTTTATTAAACATAATTTAACAGTCTAATAGGTTAGCTTTTATAAATCTGAAGGGTATAAAACTGAAGGAAAAATAATGGGCTAAAGTTTTTATGGTGTGCAGCAAACGTACATGGGAAATAGCCTCTTGGTGACAACTGCCCTTAGAAGGTACTACCAAAAATATTATTCTGAAGGCAACTGCCACAGACAACAAGGCAGAAAAGCAGCCCCTTCCACAGAGCATCCAAAGAGAAATATGGGCCAGTGAGATGGCTCAGTGGATAAAGACGCTCGCTGTCAACTAGAGTACTTAAAGTTGATTCGCAGGACCCCAGTGGTGGAAAGAGAGAATGGGAACCTGCAAGCTGTCCTCTGACTTTCACACATACACATGTGCGCACGCACATACACACACACACACACACACACACACACACTTCTTTGGTTGTTACTTTCCTAATCACTCATCTTTTAAGTGCAATAACACTTTGTGCAATTGTTTGTTATAATCACAGACATTTTCCCCATCATTCTTTCAAAAGGAAAATTACGTATCTTTTTCTCAATTTGCCTTTTTAAATAATAGGTTTTCTATCCCCTCCATACTAGGTTTCTCCACTGATGCAGTAAGCCAGATCAAGCCGAATTGGAAAAGTATAACAACGGGTTTATTTGAGCAAAGCAGCTCCCAGGCCCAAAGATCAAGTCTGAAGTAGCCACACACCTGAACTAAAGCAGGGAGATCATAGAGGTTCTAGGAGAGGGGTGATGGCATGTCCACCACAAGCTGGGTTTGTGCCCAAGTGTGGTCAAAAGCTGATGACCAGTTTAGGCAGTGACTTTTTAATGATGCTGTTAGCAAAGTTAGTTGTTTGGGCTAGAGCCTAGCTCTGGAGAGGCTGTGAGTGGCCACTTGTCCTCAATAGAGCAATCACAGAGAGAGGCATAAGAAGATTCATTACATGTTGCCACTGTTAATCCATAGATTCAAGGAGAAAGGCCACCCACTCAAATCATGGCCATATTAATTAAAACAAGCTTCTTTTTTTTTTTTATCTGTGTGCACAGGCTGTCTCTCCCTAAATGTAGCATTCAAGAGATCAGCATTGCACATAAGTAAGTTAAGGGCTTTTATAGCTTAGGGGAATTCTGATGCTGAATGCATTCAATGGGGGAAACATGAGTCAAATAATTCCAAACTAATTCTGAATAGAGTAGTCTAGGGTGTTTTTTTTTTGGGTGGGAGGCGAGCGTCAGGACCCCAGCCTTTTGGTACCCCAAAGCCACACCTCAACCTGGTCCAGCTTCTCAAAGGCCATTGGCTGAAGGCAGTTCCCCATCAGAATTCCAAATGGGGGATTTGCCAGGCAAATAGGTGGAGTTACAGAACCAGAACAAAAACATAACAAATTGGTCCTAACAGCCTCCTGAAACAAAGACATGCGTGTAAGGTGGTCATAACGAGGTATTTGTAACAAGGTGTCCAATTAGCGCAGTATAATTTTCTATTTGTGCTATTCATCTACATTTTCGGAATTTCCTGTAATGTGTAGTGTTTTGGTAATATGAAAGCTGTTTTTTTGCTGGGCGGCGGTGGCACACACCTTTAATCCCAGCACTCGGGAGGCAAAGGCAGGTGGATCTCTGTGAGTTCAAGGCAAGTCTGGTCTACAAGAGCTAGTTCCAGGATAGGCTCAAACTACAGCAAAACCCTGTCCAGAAAAAAAAAAGCTGTTTTAATTTTTAAAAAGTTAATGAGAAAGAACAGCATTAAGTTCATTGGACCCTGACATTCAAACTCTGGGCCAGGGACAGGTCCTAGCAGAGGGCACCACTGCAGAGGCATTCTGACTTTCAAGCACAGCACAGTGGTTTGTTTGAACTTACAGGTTTATGTGTTCCCATAACAGCAGCCTAGGTCAACTGAAAACAAATGGACTCTTATTATCTTGTAAATTAAGTGGCTTCTCTTTGGTTATCTGAGACTCATAACTGGGAAAATGGAATTGAAGTTAGAGAGAGCCAAAGAAAAACAACACAATCAAAAAGTTTGTTTAAAAATATTTTCCAGGTCTGGTGACACAGGCCTGGAACCCTAGCTGCTTGGTTGATGGCGATGGTTGGATGAAACCTGGGGCCTCATGCTAGGCAAGGTCTCCTTGGGAAACTGAGGCTCAAGGATGGGAAGTTCCAGGCCCACCTCAGTGTCTTGAGCAGACTCTGTCAGAAATGGGTGAACTCTTTTGTGGCTTTCTACAGTGTCAGAATTTACAAATTCACAGGCGACATCAGCTTCCTTGGCTGGAGTTTGCCAAGTAGTCCCTTGATTTCTGTCAAAACATGGATTATTTTATACCAGTTCGTGCTGCCAACATTAACTCCCAAAGATGACACTTTATGTTGTAATTATATCTATACATGTACATATGTGTAGACTATAAGAGGGCTATAGACAATTAAAGAGGCCACAGCAGAGTCTAAGGAGTTAAAAAAAAGAAAGCCTTCCAGAAGGCAGAGGCAGAACACTGATACGGATACAAAGAGAATGACCAGGTGAGATGTGTGGATCCCAGCTGCAGCGCTGCTGGGGTTGAGCTGAGCTGAGTTGTGGCATCATAGGGGTGAGACAGAAACAGGACCCCTTGAGGAAAGACTTTGGGGAAGAGGCATAGGACCATAAAGGTGAGGTGCACAACTAGGTCTGGATGGGTGAATGCAGGGATATGGTGTGGGAGAATTGTCTGTATTCTGTCAATCATGTTTTAAATAAATGCTGATTGGCCAGGCAGGAGGTGTAGGTGGGAAAACCAGACAGGAAGTGGAAATGATGCAAGGAGAGCAGGAGAATTCTGGGGAGGAGGAAGCTGATTCCCCCACTCCTGCCCAGATCACCAAAGCAGCAGGATGTGAGCTGCCCCACTGAAAAAGGTACTGAGCCACAGGGCTAAAATAGATCAGAATAATGGGTTAAGATAAGTCATAAAAACTAATATGTAGCCAATAATGGGCCAATCTGCATTATAACTTATAAGATCTGTTTGATTTTTTCTCTGGGACTAAATAGCTGGTGGGTCGGGCAGGACAGAAAAACACAAACAAGCAGGCCCCCTCATGTTACAGGGATGAACTGATAATACATGAGGATTGGGCTGAGTGCTATGTCAAACATTAGCGATTGAGTTGAGCTGAAGCCCCACAGAGAGCTTGGAACTCTCTGCCTGTCTGTCCTTTGAAGTACTTACCTGTGGTCAGATGATAGGTCAGTGTGCTCATTGCCTTCACAGGATAAGGTGTACTCTTTATGAGTACAGGTGAGAACACTGCAGGCCTCATTAGTCTTGTGTATCTTATTTTGCGTATATGAGGGCTTTGCTTTCTTGTATGTATGTAAAACATGTGAGTGCCCAGTGCCCTTGGAGGTCAGAAGGGGTCGGATTCCTCTGAACTGGAGTTACAGATGCTTGTGAGCCACTGTGTGAGTGTGGGCCCCAACCCTGGTCATCCATAAGAGCAGCAAGTGCTCTGAACCCCTGAGCCAGCTCTCCAGCTCCAAAATGTCTTTCTCTTTCTTTTCATTTACTTTTTAGTACATTTTTTTAAAAAAAGATTTAATTTTATTTTATGTGCTTGGGTGTTTTGTCTGCATGTGTGTCAGCGCAGAACATTCATGCCTCGTGCCCTTAGAGGCCAGAAGAGGATTTCAAGTCCCCTTCTGATGCTTGTTTCAGACCGTTGTTTGCTGTCATGTGGGGGCTGGGAATTGAACCCTGGTTCTTTGGAAAAGCAGACAGCGGTTATGACCACTGAGCAATCCCAGTACTTTTTTGTTCGTTTGTTTGTTTAAGACAGGCTCTCAGTATGTAGTCATGGCTGGCCTGGAACTGGCTGTGTAGCCCTGGCTATCCTTGAACTCAGAGATTCCTCTGTCTCTGCCTCCTGAGGGCTGGCACTAAAGGTGTGTACTGCTCCTCCCAACTTTCACTAATCTTTCAAACATCTTGCTTGACAAGTTCTCAGCCTGGATTTTTTCTGACATGGTTTTAATAGTCCCATGTGCTTCTATGCTCTAAATCTGCTTGCTAACATTATAGATGGTAATAGGTTTTCTGCTCTCCAATAGTAAATTTCTCTGCTGATGCGGTCAGCCAGATCAAGCCAAACTGAAAAATAAAATTAGAACAAGAGGTTTATTAGAGTGAAGCAACTCCAGGGTGAGTTCTCCAGTCCCAGAGATCAAGGCCGGGAAAGCTGCACCCCGCCCCCAACTGAAGCAGGGAGATTATATAGATTGTAGGCAAGGGGCGATGATATGTCAATCATAGGTTTGTGCCTGAGTGTGGTCAAATGCTGAGGGCTTAGGCAGGGATTTGGGCTGCTGGCAGCAACAGGGGAGAAAGTTGCAGCAGTTGCCAAGAATGTGGAACTGGGCTTTTTGGTGCCTTTTCTATGTTCAGAGA